>NW_017890863.1:13300-16111 GCF_001540865.1 Ananas comosus | reverse complement strand
TAGACGTAGTGAAGCTCTCATCTGGTTTTATAGCAGCTACTTGTGGTGCTGCTTGGATAGGTCCATTCCGAATTTCTGTGCCAAGTAGTCTAGGTATTTTCGACGGCCCCGTAATCATTCGGGTTTGCCGTATTGACACTTGAGTATCACAGGTATAGCACAAGATTTTCGGCAGAAGCTGTGTAGGAGCCCAAACTAGAAGTTAACCACCATAGGGCTGACATTCAGATAGAACCTTATGTGTGTGCTAGGGACTTCGACTAGTTTGTTCAGCAGCTAGGAGCCGTTGCCTATGAACAAGAACTAGCACTGAAACAACTCAAGTGCTATTAGGTGCGTTTCCGCTTCACTAGGCAGGAAAAAGAACTGCTTGTTTTGACCACGAGGGGTTCCGCTTTGCGAGCCAGCTTACTTCGGAAACAGGTTGTTTAGGACGTCAACACGGGAGTCGAGGGAGTCGAGACGGCCACGGTAGGATATCCCACGGAAACTCTAACCCCATCAGGGTCCCTGCTCTAGATGGTGTTTGAGTTAGAGGGATAGTCCTCCGTATGGGCCATCGAGTTGACCTTTGTATAGGACCTTGAGGGCGTGGTGGCCCTACAGGAGCTAGGATCCCCACAGTAGGAGCGGGGAATTGTGGTGTGATCGGTTTATCCGATGCGTTGGAGACGATTAGTCGACGGATCGAGCTCTGCTCGACTAGCAGTAGCGTTTGTCGCTTGAGGCCGTAGGTGTTTTATGGTGGAGCCAGACAGGGCCAAGAGATTTTCATTGGCACGCTAAGAACGTTAGTTAGCACCGTATTATGCACGAGGAGCATCTGAGGATTGTACTCCAAGTACTTCGGGAAATGGAGCTTTATGCCAAGTTGAAGAAATGTGAATTTTGGCTGCAAGAGGTAGCTTTCCTTGGACATTTGATTTCAGGATCAGGTATAGCCGTGGATCCTAAGAAGATTGAAGCAATCAAGGATTGGCCGAGACCGACGAGCGTCACGGAGATACGGAGCTTCCTTGGATTGGCCGGTTACTACCGGAGATTCGTTGAGGGATTTGCAAGGTTATCTACTCCCCTCACGAGGCTCACGCACAAAGGAGTCAAGTTCATTTGGAATGACGCGTGCGAGCGAAGCTTCCAAGAGTTGAAGCAGAGATTGACGACTGCCCCAATCTTGACCCTACCAGTAGCTGGAGCAGGGTATGTGGTCTATAGTGATGCTTCACTTAATGGATTGGGCTGTGTATTGATACAGGATGGCAAGGTGATCGCGTATGCTTCTTGCCAACTAAAGGAATATGAGAAGAACTACCCGACGCATGATTTGGAGTTGGCGGCCGTAGTGTTCGCATTGAAGCTATGGCGCCACTACCTTTATGGCGAACGGTGTGAAGTATACACGGATCACAAGAGCTTAAAGTACCTGTTTACTCAGAAGGAATTGAACCTGAGACAGCGCAGATGGTTGGAGCTGCTCAAGGATTATGATCTGACGATCCTTTACCACCCGGGCAAGGCTAACGTGGTGGCGGATGCGCTAAGTAGGAAATCGATGGAAAACTTAGCGATGCATGTTGTGACTCAACCGCAGTTGATCGAGCAGATGAAGCGGTTGGAGTTGGAGATAGTGACTCCTGACACGCCTATGAGGTTGATGACATTGGTGGTGCAACCTACATTATTTGATAGAATTAAAGAAAAGTAAGCTTCCGATATGGAGTTGCAAAAGAGTCGAGGTAAAATGGTTGATGGTTGCACCGGCGACTTCTTTTTGGACGATCAGGGATTGATGCGTTTCCGTGGGCGGATTTGTATACCCGCGGATCCAGAAATTAAAGAAGACATTCTTCAAGAAGCGCACCGAACGCCATATGCTATTCATCCGGGAGGCACCAAGAGGTACAAGGATCTAAAGTTGCTCTATTGGTGGCCCGGGATGAAAAAGGACGTTGGCGAGTTTGTAGCTCGTTGTCTAACTTGCCAACAAGTAAAGGCAGAGCACCGAGTTCCCGCGGGGAAGCTTCAGAGTTTGCCTATTCCAGTGTGGAAGTGGGAGAAGATCACCATGGACTTTGTGACAGGATTGCCACGCTCACAGGTGGGGCATGACGCTATTTGGGTGATCGTGGATAGGTTGACGAAGTCGGCGCACTTCATACCTATTCATACGATTTGGACCGGAGAGAAGCTCGCACAAGTGTGCCTTGATGAGATTGTACGACTTCATGGAGTGCCTACATCGATTGTATCTGGTCGCGACACGCGCTTCGTGTCCCACTTTTGGAGGAGTCTACAGGACGCCTTAGGCACCCAATTGGACTTCAGTACTGCTTTCCACCCGCAAAGTGATGGGCAGTCAGAGCGCACTATTCAGACCTTAGAGGATATGCTCCGGGCATGTGTGATAGACTTCCAGGGAGGATGGTCGCAGCATCTACCTATGGCGGAGTTTGCTTATAACAACAGTTATCAAGCAAGCATCAAGATGGCGCCCTTCGAAGCACTTTATGGACGGAAGTGTAGATCGCCGCTTCATTGGAGTGAAGTCGGCGAGAGACTGGCTTTGGGCCCTGATGTGCTCCAGGAAGCTGAGGACAAGGTTCGAATTGCTCGGGAGCGACTTTTGACGGCGCAGAGTAGACAGAGGAGCTACGCCGATCGACGACGGCGAGACTTGGAGTTCCAAGTTGGAGACCATATTTTCTTGAAGGTCTCGCCGACTAGAAGAATCAAGAGATTTGGGATTCGAGGAAAGCTGAGCCCCCGTTTCATTGGACCGTATGAGATCTTGGAGCGTGTAGGTCCGGTAGC
>NW_017890863.1:0-12107 GCF_001540865.1 Ananas comosus | reverse complement strand
TGGTTGTACCGGTACAGCCATCGGGCTTGTACCGGTACAGAGCCGCAGACCCCGCGACCCGAGCCTCGGGTTTGCATTTTCGTGGGCCTTGTACCGGTACAAGAGCCCGTGTACCGGTACAAGGAGGCAGATTTCGTGCGGTTTGAACTGCAGGGGGTTTTTCGCGATTGTAGCCTATCTATAACAGCACCCACGCCCCTTAGGGCTTCTTTTGTGCTGAGACCAGCAGGAGTTGAGGTAGGAGGAGCTCTCTCTCCCTTCCCTTTTATTTTTTACTCCTTTTGCTTGGTTTTTATTGGGTTTTCTCTCCTCTATTGCATCTTGGTGGCTTCTCCACCATTGTTGATGGCTTAGAGCTTGGAGAGGAGCTAGTGGCTGCAGAGATCTTCAACATCGCTTGGATTGGAGCTAAGTTTGGAGCTTCTTGAGAGGTTAGAGACTCGATTTCTCCCTTTGATCCTTGATTTGAGGTTTTTGAGAGATCAAACCCTAGAAATGGAAATTTAGGGTTTATTTGGGTATTTTCGTTTTAGGGCATTTGAGGCTTGATTCCTTGAATTAGAACCTTCCTCTAGAGTAGATTGGAAGGGTTTTAACCTCCTTTTTGAGCTTGTGGAGAGATTTTCCATAAGAGGTGAGTTTTTGCCCTTAGTATGAGATGGTTAATGTTTGAGCTATTGATTGTTCGTTTCATTCGAGTAACGCTTGTTCCTACATCCTTAGGGTATTAGGAGACTAGAGGACACCCTCGTGGGAGTGAACGAGGAGTTTCGTTGTTATCGGTGGGTTTGGCTTCGTGGAAATGGGACGAAATGGCCCCTATGCTCTTTGTACTTGTTGTAAAATATTTTTAAATTCATTTCTATACTAAATGAAATTTATATTAATTTTAGAGCACTTAAAATGCATGCCTTGTGTATTATGAAAAATTTCACTATATAGTAGAGCTATATGAGTAGAGCGCATGCATACGGAAAAAGTGTTCATTTTGCAAGTGGAAAGTAAATCTCTTATGAGGATCGTGACTTGGAACATGTACTTTGAAATATAGTTGCCATGCCTTGACATAGAAAAACAAGAGTGTCATCAAGGGGCACTTGAAACTAGTAAACTATTAAACTGCAACATAGAGACATATTGATAGGCCACTACGTATCTGCTATATTCCATGTTAGAGACATGATGACATAGAGATAGGCCATTGAGATACTCGATATATTCCATGTTGTTAGACATGAGGACTTGGTACTTGAGACGGATCATTGCTTGCTTGCCATTTGTGCTCATTCGCACATGCTTGTGAGGGTCGCTCCCTACAAGCCGGCACTCCGGAGATAGCCATCGCGACATATGCTCGCCCGTGCGGGATTGGGCGCCGAAGTGGATTGCCGTGGGGGAGGCTCATCCCTAGAGTGGGGATGTTGACTACCACGGGGCCATTAGGCACGGCGCAGGCCAGACAGCCTTCGGGTGGGTCTTATATGATTGGGACTTGGTGACAGAACATGCTATGTGAACTTTATAACTGTTAAAGTGGACTTGGACTATAATAGTAAACAATGACATCTTTACTATTACATTGCGGACTTTGGGTAGATGCATAATCATGCTTTATATGTTGGGTGTTCATGTGCATATAGCTAGTAGTTGCTCCCTTACTTATGTAAATTGTGCTAAGTAGAGGTATCATGATCATTGGGTACTCGTTTATTTATTTACTTACAGCGCATTTATCACTTTTGTTATAATGTACACTGACCCTTTTTCTTTAGTTTCGGGCCTAGTGGTGCATTTCACTGAAGTCAGTAATTGCCCACTGGGAACTATTATTTAATAGTTCTCACGCCCCTGTTTCTATGTTTCCTTTCAGAGCCTTCGGCACCGGCGGAGGCACGGGACCGCGGCAAGGGTGTCGCGTAGCTAGCTCGCGCAGAGTTCTTTTGCGCTAGGTGGTTACTCCTCCATTTTATACTTTGTGAGAGAGGGAGAGGTTTTGTACCATGTATAGAGAGACCACCTTGTACTCCTTTTAGCACTTGTTATGGGATCTCTATTGTACTTATTTTATATTTTATGTAGTGGACTTTCAGCTTTATGTCCTTTCCTTGTTATAGAACTAGTTATACAATGCTTTGATATCACTAGATCTCTTGTATTACTGTTTTATCTATCGAAATTTTTATAGACGCCTTATATGTTTTAGACGTATGGCGGGTCTCGGCACGCACCGAGTAGGCTTCCTCTACGCCTCGGGGCGTGACACGCTTGGTACACCAACTCTTCTTGATCAGGCTCACGAAAAGTGATCACCTTGCTATTACAATCTATAACCGCATAGTACTTGGAGAGCCAGTTGGTCCCCAAGATGACATCGAATCCCCACATCTGATCTAGCACTAGCAGATCAATCGGCATAATCCAATCGCCTATTTGCACTGGACACGCCAAATACTCATTGTGGACACTAAATAAATGTTCTGGGACGTTCACCCACCAGTAATCCTCGTTGTATACCATCTCTCTGCCATGAGTTTGAGCAAATGATGTGCTAATGAATGAATGAGATGCGCCTGTATCAAATGCTGCTCTAGCTCTAGTGCTTTTAATCACAATTATACCTGCCACGACGTCGTCGGGTGCTGCAGGTTGCTGCTCCTCCACCTGAGCGGCAAAGACTCGGCCGCTAGGCGCTCTCGATCCCTCCGGCTGAGGCGGTGAAGATGCGCGCCCAGCCGACATTGCTGGTGGCAACCCCGCAACCTGTCTCGAGGTAGACGGTGCTGATGCCGCCGTCGGCGCAGACGACGTCCAGCTCGGGCACTCTCGGATAAGATGTCCCCGTTGGCCGCACTTAAAACACTTGCCATCGCGTTGCGGGCAAGTCGACACTCGGTGCTCTCCGCCGCAAATAACACATCGAGGTGGTCTCCAATTCCTCGACTGCTGTCGGGGATACCGAGGGTGTTTCTTTGAGTTTGGCCGGCCCCCGGCACCACCCGCCGCCCTCTTCTTGCCCTTATCCTTGCCTTCGGCCATAGCCTCCCATTCCTCTCGAACGTGAGCGCTACTGTGTTCCGCCCACAATGCTCTATCAAAGACCTCCGCAAAGGTCGTTAGCTTCAGAATCTGCACCTTTTCATAAATCCTCGGCTGGAGTCCTCGCAAGAACCAATCAGCCCGATCCCGATCATCTCTAACAACATCGGGAACGTAGTCGATAATGTGATAGAACTCTTGCTCATATTCTCCCACCGATCGGTTACCTTGTCTCAACTTGTGGAACTTTTCTTGTAGTCTTCACTTCACCGTGTCGGGAAAGTAGTTCGCGAAGACTGCTCTCTTGAACTCCTCCCAAAGCATAAGCGGAAGATCGGCAGGTCGATCCCGCTTAACTCATTTCTACCACACCATCGCCGCCTTCTCAAGACAATGGGTGGCGAGATACACTTTGTCTGTCACGCCCCGGGACCGGCGGAGGCCTCCCGGTAGCGTGCCCAGACCCGCCATATGTCAACACATATAAGGCGTCTACAATAAAAGCGGAAGTAATAGCAAGTAATAAAAAGTAGAAGAAGTGAAATAACTAGCAACTAATGATATCAGAGCAAATATAGTTCTATCATCTACACCAAGGTAAAGAAGTAAAGCTAGACAGTATAAGGAGTCATAAGAAGTACAATATCTGTCTCAACAGTACAAAAATGGTGGTCTCTAGTACACTGGTAAAACGCTCAACCTCTCGCAAAATAAAACATAAATCGAGAGGTGGACCACCTAGCGACTCGTCCTCGAAGGAAGCTAGCTCGAAGCAACTCCCTTCCCGCGATCCCTGGCCTCACCCTGCGTGGAAGGCTCTGAAAAACATCGAGAAAAAGAGGGCGTGAGAACTATAATTTATAGTTCCCAGTGGGCAATTACTGACCTCAGCTCCTGCTCCACTAGGCCCCAAAAACAAGGGTAAGAAGCGTAATAGCAACAAGCAATAAAAAGAGGCATGTAATAAACTGCTGAAAGAGAGAGCATAAGTAAAATGCTATACTACTATATCCCTCATAAGCAAGATGTCAAGATGTTGTACAGCTATTTTATCATAAGGAAAAACAACCAATGGCAATAGTTTACTGTTACGACCCTTTATTCATACATGATGTATAAGCCCTATCATGGCAACCCAGTACACTGTGATGAAGTAGGTAACTGTCAAGTATACTACATGTCTCAACCCTATGATATATGCATGTAAATGTAATCCAACTACTATGCCTATTTAGTAGTGATTGTTCATTCTCAAGCCATGTCGATTTCCATTTCCAATTAGGGACCTACCCAAGGTAGTCCAGCTTGTGCCGCCTAAGTGCCTGTGGTAGCCCGACATTCCTACTCTTGGAATGTGTCTGTCCCACTCGACCCCGTAGGCTTCTCAATACCGCACGAGCGAACATAGGTCGCATGGCTAACTCCGGAGTGCCGGCTTGTAGGGAGCGACCCTCACAAGCATGTGCGAATGAGCACAAATGGCAAACAAGCAAGGTCAAAGTCTCAAATACTCAATCCTCATGTCTCTAACATGGTATAGTCAATAGTATCCCGAAGATCTAGTTCAAAGTCATAATGTGAAGTCCCAACACACACTTGCTTAGTGGCTCTTTATGACACTTAAGCTCCACAACTGATCATATTTCAATTAAGACATTAACATTAACGCTCGCTATGCCCCGGGCCCCAATGCCTCTTCATGACATTGGCCCAATCTCACATATCATCTAAGTCCCTAAGCCTCTCTAGGCTTTCAAAAATCCCTAATGTCACATCTCGTATATGGTTTGAAGGCATGAAAGCAAGGTTCGTTTTCATAATAGGGATTATAATTTCAAGTCTCAACTAGTATGCTAGGCCACACGTGCATGCTCTCTACTATATAGAGGTCCCAAAATTTACTACACATAACCTATGCATGTTAAGCATTCTAAAATTCATAATAAATACATTTAACATGAAAATGCAAGAATTTCAACTTTACGAAGCATTTAACATCAAATATGAGCATTTCTCATATTGTATGCTAGGCCAAACCCACCGAACCGTCGCGTGCTCCTTCGATTCGTCGAACGGAGTTGTCCACGAGCCTCAAGATACCCTAAAAGAGATCAGCGAAGAGATACGAGAGTATTACGACCAACCATAAGATCGAACATCAATCTAGAAGCAAAAGGGCCAAAATTCGCCTCAAGAGAAGAAATCTCTTCTAAAGCTCCAAAAGAGAGCTAGAACCCTTCCAAACCAAGCCTAAGGAAGGTTCTAAACCAATCAATTTGGGTCCAAAAGCCCTAGATCAAAAATGCCCAAAAATAAGCCCTAATCATCAAATCTAGGGTTTCATCTCAAAAACCTAGCAAAACAAGATCTAGAGGAGAGGAAATGAGCAACCAACCTCCTTAGAAGCTCCAATCCTAGCTCCAAGGGTGAAGATCTCCTCCTATGCAAGCTCCAAGACCAAGCTCCAAGCACCAAGGAAGAAGAGAGGGTGAGGAAGATGCTCCAAGTCCTCTAAAAGCTCTCAATCTTCTTCTCCTTCCTTCCTTCTTCTCCTTCTCCTTCTTCTTCTTCTTCTCTATCAAAGGTGTGAAGAGAGTTGAGAGAAGAGAAATGAGGAGTAGAGAGGGTGGAGGGGTCATATAGACCCTCTATTGTAACAAAATCCAGCTAGGCCCTCCAAAAATCCAAAATTGCATCAGCCCGAACTGGGCAGTTTTCGCCCAGCGGGACCGGTCTCTCCCCAGCAGGGACCGGTCTCTCGCTGCGAACCCGAAAAACCAGCGTTCGGGAACCGGTCTCTCCCTGCGCGGGACCGGTCTCTCACTGCGAAGACGCGTTCGGGAACCGGTCTCGCCTGCCAGGGACCGATTGCCTCAGGCTGCCTCAACACTGCTCACTCAGGGGACCGGTCTCTCCTTCCACGGACCGGTCCCCGAGAGTAAAAACTCTCAGGACTTGTCCAGAATTCCAGTTTTCGAACTTTTCGGGTCGGGGAACATTTTACAACCCTCCACCAAGTGTGGAAAAGCTCGAAATACAACCAAACACTCGAACCTCGCAATTTGCAAAGGTCCAGTGTGTTACATTGTCCTTCTCCGAGGTATTGAGATCCTCGAAGAGCGTCTCCATCGAGTCGATCCACGACTCCACGACCGCTCGCTTCACCAAACCGCCTTCGAAGGTAGGTGGGTCAAACTTCTTAAATTGTATGAGAGCCGCCAATGTGCGCTCCCGCTCCGCCTCTACCGCCACACTATCGGGATTTGAGGTTCCCGATCCGGCCGGCACCGCCGTAACTGGCACAGCCGCAACTGGCTCCGCCGCTAAACCCTCGACTGCAACAGAGGGCACAGGAGGTCCGGCACCCGCCTGCGTCGCCGCCGCCTGCTGACGCTCCAAGGCCTCCTGGAGCCGCTGAATCTGCTCCCCTTGGCGTTGAACAGACTCCGCTTGTTGCCGCACTACTCCGATAAGCGCGGCCATTTGCGCCCTAAGCTCTCCGTCACCCCTCGCTCCGGATCGCTCAGGCTCCACGTTCGGCTCCTCCGGCATCGACCTTGTCTGCGGTCGTCCACGAGGTGCCATTGCTTCCTGAAAAGAAGCAACTCGCGTTAGTCACTTGACCAACATTACTTGACCATACCCAATTAGGCGAAAGCAACATACACATTCATCCTTGCCTCAAGCGTCATGTCGTCGGCCGCCCGACACAACACTAGAAGTAGAGGATAAATGAAATTTAAGCTTAACCTCTAATTACGTTAGAGACGTCCCATCTTAATCCAATCACATGCTTTCGCTAACTTTAATTCCACGTCACTCATGTTTTCCTAGATCCTTAAGGTCTTCCAATCCTATAGGTCTCTAGGTCCATTCCTATTCTTTCACTCTTGGCTCTGATACCACGATATCTGTCACGCCCCGGGACCGATACCAATTTGGCCCGACCCGAGCACGTCAAACAGACGCCGAACGGACAGAGTTTCCCCTATCCGTCCAAGGCTCATCACATGTACATTTTCATCAATAGAGAAAAGCACTAGCGGAAACATACACAAACGGCTTACACGAGGGTAAGCAATAGCCACGAGTGAAAGAAAAAGGAAACTGAACATTCACTTGTACTATGATTCATTTTTGATCATATACATTGTATTCATCTTGTTCATTTTCGAATTCCTTACATTTCATTTCATCATTTCTTTCTTACATCACATTTACCACAAAATACACATTACATTCCTTTCTTTACATCATTTACCATCATGTACAAAAGATGATCATAGGGTACTTTACTACAAAATGAAACCGAACTTTGGTGGCCTCTGACTAAGGCGCGAAACCTTTACCTCAGTCGCTCGTCGGCTCGCTCGGTCCCGGCTCTGTGGAAATAGTGGGGTGAGAACTACAACAAAGTTCCCAGTGGGTTCGGCCTCAACATCACCGACTTTCCCACTAGGACTAACTCAGGCATAATAGAAAGAATAAGCTGCATATAGTAACCAATCTATACATGATGCTAATATGCCTGAACAATAAAGCAGAAATATGCTCAACATTAAATAAATGCAGATTATGCAAATTCTTTATTCTTTTCACTTTACTTTTTGTTCTTTGCACTTGTTCTTTGCACTTGTTCTTTGTTCTTTGCACTTGTTCTTTGCTCTTTGTTCTTTAATCTCCAGGCTAACCTGGGGTGTATTGCCACATTGACTTGCTTCACATTAAGTCCATCATCGCAGAAACTCACCCGCTAGGACCGTCCTTCGGGTTTACTCCAACCCGTGATGCATAACTCCGGAGCGCATCGCCCGAGGGGGAGCGACCGCCCTCGAGCACGGAACTCATAGCAAGTATGATCATATCCTTAACTCAAAGGATTTATAAGTTCAATCTTGACTTTACACTAGCTCTAGTGTTCTTTCAGCACTTTTGTTGCCACTCTAGCAATCATTGTTCTTTACCATTCTTTACTCTTGCTATCTCTAGCAATTATATTCTTTACATTCTTTACTTTTGGCTACCTCTAGCACTTCATGTTCTTTACTCCCCACATTACTTTAACCTTAAGCATTGTCATTTTCATCATTCTTTACATTACATTGGTTCTTTACCTCACACTACCTCTAGTGTCATTTCACTTTAACTTTATCAAATGCCACTCGATCTATGTCAAGGTGTCATTCTGTTCTTTTGCTCACTTTGGGTGCTCACTTTTCTCTCATGCATACACATAGGGTTTTCGACGTTTACATAATTCTCATTCATCATATTATGCAAGTTGTACTCACAATCATGCATCATTACATTTTCATCATTACTTTACCCTAAAATGCATGCAACAATATATATACATGCTCAAATGAATGACACATTAGGCATAGAGAGAAGTTCAATGAGTTTGAGAAGCACCACCTACCTCGTAGGTCTATTTAGGTGCTCCGACGATTTTCTTGGAATTTTTAGACTCCACGTTCTTTACCTGCGGCATAACGAAGCCAACTTAGGTCATTTTGCCCATAACTTTACATTGGCTTTTCGTAACGTTTTTCCGAGCGCACCAACGCGTCAGAAATACCCCCAATTAGGTTTCTAGAGGGTCAATTTCACTTAGAAATCCCCATGAGCAAAAGTCCCAATTTGGGTGCCCTAGCTCCATAGCGTCATCAAACCTAGGGTTTGATCTCAATGGGAAGCAAAAGTAGCTTCATTATACTCTAAAAAGTCCATTAGAACCATCTTTAGACAAATCAAAACCCTACTTAGGGTTTCACCATGGGAGGTGATGAAGCTTACCTCAAGCTTCACCATTTCTATGGTCTTGATCTCAAAAGAAGAAAAAGAAAAGCTTCAAATACTCAAATGGTTCCATAAAACCCATTTTAAGTTTAATCCAAACCCTAGATTAGGGAGAGGGAGTTTCTTCACTTCCTCTTCTTCTTCTCCACTTTCTTCTTCTTCTTTTCCTCCCTTTTCTTGTCTTCTTCTTCTCCTCTTTTGTCTTCTAGAGAGAGAGGGAGAGAAGAGAGTGTGAGAGGGTGAGAATGAGCGAAATGTCTTATTTGTCCCCAAACTATACTCTATGGGTTGCAAAATTGCAGCTAAACCCCTCAACTTTCACTCTTTCACACAGCCTGGACTGGGCTGTTCGTGCAGGCGGGGACCGGTCTCTCCTTCAGGGACCGGTTCCCAAAGGCTCTTCCCGTGCAGCGAGAGCTGCTGCGCGCAGGGCAACCGGTCTCTCAGGCAGGGACCGGTTCCCGAGAGCTAATTTCTCAGGACTTAGCCGATTTTTCGGCTGTCTCATTTCATACGCGTTCGGGGACCGGTCTCTCCCACCAGGGACCGGTCCCCGAGAGCTCAAAACTGCAGAATGCAGATTTTGATTCTATAGCTCTCGAAAACCTCCCGTAACTCACTTTTAATCATTTTAACACTTTCGGACTTTCCGAAGTGTACCGCCCTCGCACTTTGGTCAATTTGACTAAAGTTCGACATTTTTATTTTCCGAATTTTTTGTATATTACATTCTCCACCCCTTAAAATAATTTCGTCCGCGAAATTACGCATACCTTAACTCGTCGACTCAAATAAGTGCGGATACTCTCTCCGCATTGACTCCTCGAGCTCCCAAGTGGCTTCTCGCACTGCATGGTTGCTCCATTGGACTTTTACATACGGAATCTTGCGACTTCGCAACTTGTTCACTTCTTGATCGAGGATGCACACGGGGTACTCCTCATACGACATATCCTCACATAGCTCTACGGGCTCATACTCCAATACATGTGTCGAATTGCGAATATACTTTCGGAGATTGGACACATGGAAAACATTGTGAACTCCCGCGAGTCTCGGTGGTAGTGCGAGTTTGTATGCCACCGCACCCACACGCTCTAATATCTCAAACGGTCCGACATAACGGGGACTTAGCTTCCCACGGACCCCGAATCGTTTGACTCCTCGCATTGGCGACACTCTTAAAAATACACGGTCTCCAACCGCAAACTCTAAATCCTTTCTTCTCTTATCGGCATAACTCTTTTGCCGAGATTGCGCCGTCGCCAACCGTTGACGGGCAAGGCGAACCTTCTCTTCCGCCTCCCGCACTACATCCGGGCCAAGAGCCGTTCTCTCGCCTACGTCACTCCAATGGATAGGAGAATGACACTTACGTCCATATAGTGCCTCAAATGGCGCCATCGCGATACTTTCTTAATAGCTATTGTTATAGGCGAACTCCGCCATCGGCAAGAAATCATGCCATCCTCCTTTGTAATCTAGCACACACGCTCGAAGTAAATCCTCAAGGATTTGTATCGTCCGCTCTGATTGTCCATCACTCTGAGGATGAAACGCCGTACTAAAGTCGAGCCGTGTGCCTAGCGCGTCCTGCAAGCTCTTCCAAAAGTAGGATGTGAACCGGGGGTCGGGATCCGACACGATCGACACTGGGACCCCATGAAGTCTCACAACCTCGTCGAGATAAACTTGAGCTAACTTGTCTCCCGACCACGTAGTATGTATCGGCAAGAAGTGTGCCGACTTTGTCAACCGATCCACTATCACCCATATCGCATCGTGTCCGCCTTGCGATCGAGGCAAACCAGTAACAAAGTCAATTGCTATGTCTTCCCATTTCCAAACGGGTATTGGTAGACTTCGTAGCTTTTCCGCTGGAAATCGGCGCTCTGCTTTAACTTGTTGGCACGTTAAACATTGCGCCACGAACTCCCCAATATCTCTTTTCATACCCGGCCACCAATAATGGTCTTTCAAGTCCTTGTACATTTTAGTGCCGCCGGGGTGTATACTATAAGGGGACTGGTGCGCTTCTTGCATGATCGCCCTTCGTAACTCATCATCCTTGGGCACGCACCAACGATTTCGAAATCGAAGTGCGCCATCAGCTCCAATGCCAAAGTTTTGGCATTGCCATTCTCAACCTCCCCTCGTATCTTTTGAAGATAAGGATCCGAGGCTTGAAGATCCTTGATTCTTTCCAATAGGGTCGGTTGCACAACTAATGCGGCAAGTGTAGTCGGCACTCCCAGCGCTACCACTTCCAACCCGAATCGTTGCATCTCCTTTTGCAATAGCGGTTGAGGCGTAATTGCCGTCGCTAAGTTCTCCGCCGATTTCCTACTTAGAGCATCGGCCACGACATTAGCTTTCCCGGGGTGGTATAGTATAGTGACATCATAGTCCTTTAACAATTCCAACCACCGCCGTTGTCGCATATTCAACTCCTTCTGGGTGAACAAGTACTTCAGACTTTTATGATCTGTGTAGACTTCACAATGCTCACCATATAAGTAATGCCTCCAAAGCTTTAGCGCGAAAATCACCGCGGCTAACTCAAGGTCGTGAATCGGGTAGTTCTTTTCGTAGTTCTTCAGTTGGCGCGATGCATATGCAATGACTCGCCCATTTTGCATTAACACACACCCGAGACCAACATAAGAGGCATCACTATACACTACGAAAGTCTCTCCCGGAGTCGGCAAGGCAAGCACCGGGGTCGACGTCAACCTGTTCTTCAACTCTTTGAAGCTCCGATCGCAATCGTCGCTCCAAACATACTTTACTCCTTTATGCGTGAGGCGCGTTAGTGGAGTGGTTAGTTTGGCGAACCCCTCCACGAACCGCCGGTAGTAGTCCGCAAGTCCAAGAAAACTGCAGACCTCCGCTACATTCGTCGGGCGAGGCCAACCTTGATCGCCTCTACTTTCTTCGGGTCTACTGACACTCTGTCGCCCGATACCACATGACCTAAGAATGTGACCTCCTTTAGCCAAAAGTCACACTTTTTCAACTTTGCATAGAGCTTCTCCTGTCTGAGTATCTGCAACACAGCTCTCAGATGCTCTTCATGCTCCTCTTCACTTTTCGAGTAAACCAACACGTCGTCTATAAACACCACGACGCATCGATCCAACAGTGGTCTAAAGACTCGGTTCATCAAGTCCATAAATGCTGCCGGGGCGTTAGTAAGCCCAAACGGCATTACCGTGAACTCATAATGGCCATACCGCGTACGGTACGCCGTTTTGTGCACATCCTTCGGCCTG
>NW_017890862.1:0-31804 GCF_001540865.1 Ananas comosus | reverse complement strand
GTTTTAATAACTAAACTTGTAAATTAAGATAAACGATGTATTTAAATTTTAAAGTTAAAATATCATTGACGGACTCAAATCAAATAAATTAAAAGGTTGGATAGTAAATTATAATTTTGAAAGATTTCTCAAAAAAAAAAAATAATTGAAAGATTTCATAGCTGATTCAAAGTGATTTGTTGTTCAAATAAATTCTGCATAATTTTACGGGGAAAAAACAGCAAGGATAGTGAAGTCAGAAGATGAAGAAAATTGAGATGAGTGCAAGACCTATTTGATAGGGTTAATTCATACAAATCCCTATAAAAATATCAAATAACAGACAAATTTTTATAAAATTAAATAATTAAATTTATTCCTTCAAAGATTCTCTGATTTGCAAATATATCTCTCCAATAGTTTTGGCTCGTTTAGTCTATATATGTTCCTGCCATTTGATTCACCATTAGTTTTTTAACCGTGTGTGTGTAAAATAACTATTTTGCTCTTACAAATTTGTCTCTATAAAAAATTTTCTTTCCTTCTTTTTTTCTCGCTCCTCACCTTCGCTGCGGAATGTGCGGCGTACCCCATTTTTGTCGCGACCAATGGCCTCGCATTCGACTTTTGTCGCTCTCCATGGTGCTTTCGGACTAATAGGTTTCATGTTACGTCAATTCGAACTTGCTCGATCTCTTCAATTGCGACCTTATAATGCAATCGCATTCTCTGCTCCAATCGCTGTTTTTGTTTCCGTATTCCTGATTTATCCACTGGGTCAATTTGGTCGGTTCTTTGCGCCCAGTTTTGGCGTAGCAGCTATATTTCGATTCATCCTCTTCTTCCAAGGATTTCATAATTGGACGTTGAACCCATTTCATATGATAGCCACCGTCGTAGGTCTCGCCGTCGCCATGGATAAAGAGAATATAGTGAGAAAAATAACATCACTCAATATTAGAATACAAATTAGATATGTATATGAAATAAAAAGGTCATTTTATTTTTTAGTTACCTGTGGTTAGTTTTTTCTTTAACTTATAGCTATTTAAATTTTAGTAACAGAATAGTATATTTGCAGATTGAAGGATATTTGAATGGATAAATATAATAACTTAAATTTTATAGAAATATATTTATTATTTAATATTTTTATAAAGAGCCATATGCAATTATTCCTATTTAATAATAATAATAATGAACTCACAAGCAAGAAGGCCAAAATTTTCCTCATGCGAGCAAATTCAGTACCGCCCTGAGAGAGCACATAAATTAACTTAATAATAACTAGTGAAATAGTGAGATATTCCGTGCATTCGACCCATGTGTGGCCCAGTAAACAACAAGATTCGCTTCCGCTCCCAACACGGCGAATTTTGAGTAGTACGACCCACGACTCAAGACAAAACGGTGAGGAATTCTATACTATCACACTTATATCGTATCATTAATAACAAGTCAATCATATTTTTTTTTTTCAAATAAATATATAATAAAAATAATTTTTTACAATCATAATAAAATATATATTTTTTTAAAAAAATATTTGATTAATTTATTATGCCACATTATTAATATATCTGTTACATTCTAGAATTTTTCAGATACGACGGGGAGTACACAGAGTTGTTGCAAAACTCACCCTGCAAGCAATGTTGATGGACGTTGACACCACTTAGCTGGGGCCTCCGCAGTGGCTCTTAATTGCAACGGTACAACCAACTATAAATATATCCAACCAAATGGAAAACTGCGTTGGAGCCACATTAGGACCTGTAACATCACTACAAATAAAGTGCAATCCATGTTGGGGAATCTTTACATTTCTTCAACTGTAAAGCATACCTATTTTTAGTACGACATTTAATGCATGAGTTATTAAAAGTCAACCAATAAAATTTCTTTATATTATTCTTAAATTTTTCATCAAAATTTTATCGATCTATATACTTCGCATTATGAAGTAGTATTGGTTGTCTCAGCATGACTAGTAAAGTAGTAATCTAATGTTCGTGATTCAGATTACTATTTTAATGCTATATTATTTCGTTTGGTTCAGTGTAGAAATATACATCGTATATATTTTGGTAATTCGGATAGTAAAGATTATCTTATTCCAAATGTACCCTTGCACACATTTATTCACAATTTGAATATAAACTTTAAATTTAAGGTTAAATTTAAATTTAGATTTTAAATTTTAAATTTGATTTTGAATTTTTCAAATTCAAATTCTAATTTTGACTTTGAATTTTGGTTTCAAATTTGGATTGCAAATTTAAATTTAAAAATTGAATTCAAATTATAAATTTACATTTAGATTGTAAACTTAAATTTAAGTTTAAATTAAGATTTTAAGTTAAAATTTTAAATTTTGTATTCAAAATTTTAATTGAAAATTCAAATTCAAATTTTGATTGTGAATCAAATTTAAAATTTAAATTTAGTCAAATTCAAAATTTGAATTCAAATTCTGAAATTTCATTTTGGGTTTAGATTTTTGAGCTCAAATTTTAATTGAAATTCTAATTTACAATTCAAATTCAAAATGTTAATTCAAATTGAATTAAAATTTAATCTTAAATTTGAACAAATTCAAATTTGAACAAATTCAAATTTAAGTTTAAATTTAATATTCAAACTTGAATTCAAATTTAAAATTTAAATTTTGAGTTCACACTAAATATTTTAATTAATACATGAGAAACAAATATTTTGACATATGTGAGATTTAAATTTGAGGCAATTGGAGGTGGGGAGGGATAATCTTGAAATTTTGCATATAACTTTCTTTCAGTAATATAAGATACTCACCCTCCTCGTTGATAATATTTTGGAAATGTCTTATTCTATTAATAATGTTGTATTACTGATCGAATTACTCGCAGTATGAACCAAATACAGTTATCTGAAAAAGATTATTGTCAAGTACTTTATAATTCTAACGGAATAACATGAATCAAACAGACTCTATCGTCATCCCTAACCCCAAAAATGATAAACATGTATGGAGACATCCTAAGCGATATAGCATTCTAAAACGCTCCCCCAAGTTTTTCTTTTACAAATTGAGATCTCCCGAATTCTAATTTTTATCTGTTTGAGCTTCGATACATAATTAAGATAAAAAATTTAGGAAAATGCTATGTATATATATAAAACTGTGGGATTAAAACTTACATCTCACCCATGATAGGATTTGCAAAATCCCTTGAAATTCAATAAGTTAATAAAATCAGTGGAAGAAAATAAAATTTCCAATGAATGAGGTATAAAATTTACATCTACTGTATAGGTGCATCGTTCAAAATTTAATCAAAATTTAATAAATTATTAATCATTGACCTAGTATTATTATGTACTACAGAATGATTAAAGCATTGAATTTGATAAAATCATATATAAATTTGACAAAATTTTTGGGTTTTTTTTTATTAAAAGTACTAAATTTTAAAAACTTAGTAGTTGCAAGGTCTCGGACTCTCAGGCGCAAAACAAAGTTGAGAGGAGCTATTTCTCAATTCGCTGTTGTTGAGGGTGTCTCTATACACTTTTACCTATTTTGTTTGCTGCTTAATTGAAAGCCCAACCAGTAAAGTGGCCGCACGGCCTACCGCCACCTGTGGCTACGGACAATCCACTTTTTGTTTTTTGCCTTTTTTTTAGATTAAATTATAAAAACTCTCTTATAAATATTTTTTTAAAAAAATGTTTCCTCCCTTACACCTCAACATTTTAATTATTACATTTAACCTCCCCTCTATAAGGTAGGGATGCAAATGGATCCAGGTTGGTGGAGCTAACCCGATCCGCCCCGAATGGGGTGGTAAGTGGGAACAAAAAATATAAAAAAATATAATCCGCCCCGAATTCGTCCCGATCCGCCAAGTAAATGGAGCGGGAGGTGGGAGACTCTTTTCTTCCTTCAATCCGCCCCGATCCGTCAAAAATCCGGCTCCCACCCCGAATGGAGCGGTAAGTGGGAGTCAAAAATAAAATGAAAAGTAACCCGCCCCGAATCCGCCCCGCCCCTATAAGAAATGGAGAGGAAGGTGGGGGAACTCTCCCGCCCCCGGATCCGCCCCGTTTGCATCCTACTATCAGGATTTCATCACTATTCCATTCATTTCTTATAATTTACTAGTTAACGGAATCGCGCGATGCTGCGGGTAGTTATTTTAAAATTTAATTTTAAAAATTAGTTATAAAAATCAATTTCAGAATAATTATGAAATATTACGGACAAATTACAAAATAATTTTAAATAAATACAGTTATCTTCCCTAATATAGAAAATATAATGTGCTCTCTCAACAATAAGATATTTTAAAATAGTTCTTCAATTTTATTAAATATTTTCTTACCTTGTTCTCTTTTGTTTGATTTGATATTACTAATTTTGTAAGGTTATCTATCATATTTCTAATATTTTCAGGGGTATGAATAAAATTATTCCATACTAATTATTCTAAACATGACCGCATGTCTAAGGGGCTGAGAAATAATAAATGATGCAATAAGTACATCAAAAATTTTTAGTAGGCATGGTAGTCCCCCCATTAGTTAGTGAAATAATTTTTAGTAGGTATCACGTCAGGTCCCGCCAGTATTAGTGAATAAGAAGAGAAATCATTACTTGTGATTCTCGCAAATTAAATTTCAGTCAAATTAAAATTAACTTAAGCTGCATCTTTTTTTTTTATGTTTTTATCTTTTCAATATACAGATAATTATAGTGATATGCTCACTATTTAATAAAAGTTAATATTTACTTCTAATGCGCAATAATAGGTCTTAATTAATTTAAATATTAATTTTAATATTTTATATTTTTATAAAAAAATAAGTGAAATTATATAATAAATTGATTATTAGGATAATAGTATCTAATAGAAATATAAAACTACTATATTATACATAAAAAATATATATTATAAATAAATATTTATATAAATATATATACAAAAATAAATAAATATATTTAATAAATATATAATATATATAAATATTGTATAGACCTATATAAAAGAATGAGAAGCGGAGGGTCGTACTCGTGGACCTCCGCGTCTCATGCTAGAGATATGATGGTCCAGCCGAGGACCCGAATGGCCTGTGAGCCAGCCAGAAAACCGCCCAACTACTGAGTCAACGCTGTCTTCTTCGGCCTCCGGAGCGTCACCCGTGCCGCGCCTCCCGCGCCCATTGTGTCTCCGCCGCCGCTCACCTAGCTCCGCTCGGAGAGGACACTTTCACAGTTATCGCGATGGTATGTTGTGAAAGGCCTGGACGCCCGCTGCCCGCTCCGCGCCGGCAGCTGCTAGCTCTCGAGCCGAATCGCGGTCAGTGCTTATTGCTGCCGAAACTCGAAAGTCGGTTGCGGCACTCTCGTGCGCCAGCCAATGCCGACGCTTCGGCCCACGAAAACCGCACGCCGCGCCCACAGCCCGGCGCCCGTGCCTCGGCCCTTGGCCTACGTCGACTGTCGAAGCCGCCTGGAAACGCCCCTAGCTGACGTAGCGCTAGTGCTCCGCTCTTCTGCTGCGCCCACGGCCCGTCGCGCGGCGGCGGCCGCGTGGCGCCATGGCCTCGCCCCTGCGCCCGCCACCGACGCTGGCGTCCGCTGCCGCTTCCCGTTCCCAGCGAAAGCCTATTGAGGAATAATATGTCTATATATGATATATAAGAATACTAAAAATACTCTTCAAAATAACAATAATATTTTTAAAAAATAAGGGTAATTTGTCATTATGCTCTCTCTCGCATTAATTCCATAATTCTCGTCCTGAAAATAATTCTGAATTTCAAGGAGAGCAAAATGTAGGTTTTTGAAAGTAAAAAAAAAGGGTAAATAAAAAACGTATTTATAAGAGAATTTTTTGTAATTTTGGGCCTCGTTTTTACTCTAGTTCAAAATTGCAAAAAGAAAAACATGTAAAATTGGAATGTCAAGCCTGTTTTTGTTTTTTTTTTTGTTATAAACAGTGAATGTGGAACGCCATTTTACAAGGAAAGGATCTAAGTAGTAAAATGTGAAGTGTAGACACCATAAAATCCAACACCGTCCCCCCGCCGCCCCGCCCCACGCCAAAAAAAAAAAAAAAAAAAAAAAAAGGCATATCACAATCAGAACTTGAGCAGAAGAAAGGTGGCCTAGCTGCAAGGGCAGAACGCTAGCAAACGACTTCCAACATAGAAACTATCAAGGATCTTCTGTGTAGGAACGGTCAACCAAATTGGGAATCAACTTTTAAATCCTACTCTTTGGACTAAATAAGGCTAACAAAATGACATAAATCGCTACTGTGTGGATCAGCTATGGCTACCAAAATAGGCGATACATAGAGTTGAGTATAATCTACACTTCTAAACTTTTGATATATGAAAGAAAAGGACGAAACAAATTCAATTTTGTCGCTTGAATAAAAGAGTGTAAAGAATTTACATCATTGTTTTGCCAGTATAACTTAAAAAGGAATATTGTTTATATAATTTTTAAGGCATGCTACGAAAGGACCATTATTTCCTCTACGGTTATTGACATTAATTTATTTTTTAATTAAAATTCTATTAAATCTTTTCTGAGCTCTATGATAAAGAGTGTAATCTCTCTGCTCGCGTCTAACAATAAATTTTCGAAGATCTTTGAAGTAAAAGATGTACCAGAGAGTCTTCAAAAGGATCAGCTTCTTTAAGATAGTCGCCCTCATCTATTCAGTTATTAAGGACCGCTCTCACTTCTAATATCCTTTAGAATAAACTGTTTTAGTCAAAAAGCTAAATATCTATCAATGTTCTACTAGTAATTTCCAGCCAAATTAATAATTTTAATTATTGCACTAATAAATAAAAATGAATTCAAATTAATGGTTGATAACCTAATAAAGTTATTATAAATTGGAAAATTTTTAATATCCCAAGTATAATAAAAAGTTTCAAAATGTAAAAAAAGACTTAAAAGTGAAAAGGTTTTAATCAAAAAAAAAAGTTAGAGCGCTGTTTGAGCAGAATTGCTGATAGTGTAGAGGAAGTGGTCGTGGAGCATTCATTTTTACCTAAAATGAATAGACTACAACATCCACAATGTAACCGGTCCAAACTAGAGATTAGCTTTAAATCTAGGCTATTCAAATCTTTAATTTTGATTAATTATTGAATCTTTCTTTTGTTTTGAGTCATGAATGGTAAACTTTTGAGTTTAAAACTATAAGCTAAATCGATTTATTAAAAATAATTGTAAGTTGCTTAAATTGTATGAAAATAATGATCTAATTAAGTCGCATTAAAGATGAGCCAATAATGTCAAACTTAAAGGTGCAAAATATTCATTGACTAACCGCAAAATACAAAATTTAAAAATGTTTAGAAGGAAAATAAAAATATTAAAAATTAGATAGCTAATTCAAGAAGAGCCGACAGATGAGACCATGAAAAGGGGGCTTTTTTGTACATTTAGGCCCCTGTAAATTGTTTATTTTAAAAATAGCCACTGTCAAAATTAAATTGCAAAAATGCTGCTGACTTGCCATGCAGGCGCCTACATCAGCGCCACGCGCACGTAGGGTTGGGACCGCGTGTTTAAGATTAACACGGGTGAGCCATTTCACCGTGTTCAAAACATCGGTGAACTAGACACCGTGTTTAATTCGAAATATTTTTGTAATAAATTGAAAAAAAGAAATAGGAAGTAGGGATTGTCAAATAAGTATGGAATACCGCAAAGTATTATCTCGATATCCAGAATCGAATATATATAGTAAGTATTATAATAGTAGTACATACATTTGATTTATTATTTATTTATTTTATACAATATAATAAACATAATATCCAAATGATCCGACCAATAAACTCTGACCAGATGAAATCCAATCTAACGGCCCAGGCGGTTTAAAAAATCTAAGTACGTTGAGCTGAAAATCTAAGATAAAAATTATTAAACAATAGCTTTATATATTGCTTTATAAAGTAAAGTAATGATATGATATATATATATATAGCTATAGGTATATATATATACGTAGTATATATATATATATATATATAATATTATATATCGAAGCACGTATATTCAAATTGGGTCTGTCGACAGAACCCATTTTCGGTCGGAGAAAATTAGGCAGGCAACCATGTTCTCTTTCCTCTAGAAAGAATTTAAATATAAGAATGGAAAAATTAAAACTAGAAATAGGAATTACGTAAGTTCTCTATAAACAGATTCTACGATGGAAAAATTGATAAAATATAAGATTTTTCTATTAATATTCAAAAGTTAAGTTTTCCTATAACGAGAGAGCGGGGTATAAACTCCTATAAAAGATATTTTCTATTTTATTTTAAATATCTTTTTTAGATATATCTATATTAATTTCAAAATTATTTCTTCTTCTAAATAACGGATTTTATTTTCCTATTCAAGAATTTCAAAAATTTTATTTCCTAACAGATTTTATTTTTCTATTTAATATCAAGAAAGCTATATTTTGCATTAAGAGATTATTGTTTAATTATTTATCATCTAAAGCATATCTTCTTAATAAAGCGGTAGATTTATTATTTATGAAATTTTTTAAAATACATATTTGCAATCATACTAAATATGGCCTAATAGAAATTTAAAAATACATTATAAAATAATATAACTTTTTTAATAATTTATTACGTGCAGTTTTGGAGTCGTACGATGTACTGAGTATATATAAAGCAGTATATGTCAAATTTGGGTTTTCGTCCGACAGACGCCATTTTTCGGGCGGAGAAAAAATTAGCCGGCCCATTTTTCTCTTTCGTACGAAAAATTAAATATAAAAGAATAAAAAATAGAAATAATAACAGCAATGAATACGTAAGTTCATCTATAACAATTACTGATGTAAAAAATCCTAAAATATAAAATTTTTCTATTTAAATTTCAAACGTAAGGTTTTCTTATACAGATTATCGGGTGTGAAATTTCTATAAAAGATATTTTTCACATTTTAATTTTAAAATACTCTTTTTTTAGATGATTATCACTATTTAATTTCAAAATATACTTTTCTTTTAAGATACAGCGGATTTTATTTTTCGATTTAATTTCAAAAATTTATTTCCTTAAGAGATTTTTATCTTTTTCTATTTAATTTCAAAAGTAATTTTTGCATTAGAGATCTATTGTAATTATTTTATCTATTAAAGCATATCTTAATTCACATACGGTATTATTATTTAAATTTTAGATACCATATTGGCTAATCATATCACAAAATATGGGCCTACAAATTAAAAAATTTCAAAAAATTATAGTTGCTGCCCCTGGGATTTTTCTAAATAATTAATTTATCGTGGGTCATTTGCACGTACATTTTACTAATATATATATATATATATATATATATATATATATATATATATATATATATATATATATAATTTATTCGGGTTTAGATTCGAATAATATTTCGGATATCCATACCTATTGACATCCCTACTTCCTATTCCTCTTTTCAATATACAAAAATACGTACTAAACACGGTGAACCATACTAAACACGGTGAACCATTCATCGTGTTTAAATATGGTGAATGATTCACCGTGTTCAACCTAATATCCTGGCCCCAGCCCTGCCCGCGTGGCCCTTATGGGGCGCCTGCGTGGCAGGATCAGGGCCATCTTCGTAATTTTAATTTTGATAGGACTAGTTTTAAAATAAAAATTACTCAGGGCGTTACTTGCAAAAAAAGCCCTGAGATAAATTCTGTACCTTTTTAATTACAAGAACTGATCCTCAAGATTTTAACCATACAGGGGCTATTCCGGAAATTAATGCACTCCCAAAAAAAAAAAGAATTGATTCCCCGCTCTCGTTGAACTCCACACCCACCACTCTCCGTCCACTCTCCGCGCATTATCAGCCTCGTCTCTCACCTGTGCAGTACAAAAAACTACCCTTCCCCCGCTTCCCCAACACTCCCTTCCCCAGTGAGAGCTCCGAGAAGAGAGAGAGAACCCTAGGGAGCGCCCTGAGGAGAGAGAGAGGGCGCTGCGCGCGAAGGAGATGGAGGGATTATTGATCCGATCCGTGGCGGCGGTGGCGCTCTCCGCCGCGATCGCGGCGAGGGCGTACAAGCGCCTCTCCCTGGACCTCTCCGGGGCGATTCTAGGGTTCTTGGTGATGGCGATCCACATCGCAGCTGGGTACAGGTCGGATCCCTCTCCGTCCCCTTCTCGATTCGTTCGTTTTCCTCTTTTCGGCCATTCTCGGGGTCGTTCTTCGCCGATTAGGGCTCGTCTTCGTCCGTTTGATCATTGTTTTCGTCGTAAAAAGGTTCGGAGCGCTGCTTCTCGTGTTCTTTTTCACGTCCTCGAAGCTCACGAAGATTGGCCAGGAGAAGAAGCGGTTACTTGGGGAGGATTTCAAGGAAGGGGGACAGCGTAACTGGTGAGATTTTTGCTATTTCGTTTCTCGATTTGGAAACATAGTACTTCTTTATTGATCACCTGTTTTACTTGTGTTCTTCTATGTCGAGTTTTTGTAGGCATAGATTTCGGACTTTAGGTGTATTTTCTTTTCATTTCGTTGAGAACGCTAAAAATTTGGATCAAGAATTTGACCTATACTGCATAAATTTTGATCAGGAAATTGTTGGTTTTTGCAATAATTGCAAAAAATTTGTGAAGAAAGTGATTAATATGTTGGAATGCTATAATGATCTACAGGTTCTGCTGATGATTCAAGAATTCTGTGTTGGAATCTATAATGGTTTTTAGGAGAAGCAAGACAATATTGTGTAGTTTCGGCATATGATGAAGCGAATTGATAATCCTACCTATCTCCGAAGCTCACAATTCGTTTAAGATGAGCTATCCTTCATCATGGGACAGGGCTAAGCTGCCCAATCATTTATTCTTTTAACAGATCACTTTGTTATTCAAATAATTCTTGATTAGTCTTTGGCACTCAGAAATATGTAGTATTGGGTATATTGGTTCGTAGTTGTATCGAATTGGGTTTACTTGGAATGGTTCTCTCTGAACTTCTGTTGAATATAAAATATTAAAACACCATTCTGTGGTCGCTTAAGCTAGTGGAGACAAATGTTTGTTTCACGTTTATTTAACATGGTATTAGAGTAGGTCCTAAATTCAAATCCTAAGCCTCTGGAGAATATTGGTTGTTTCACATTTTATTACAACTTCTTGCAATTAGCTTTCATATATTGTATAATGCATTTTAGTCGAAAATCGAAACAATGCTGAAATCGACTATAAGAAGTACAATAAGATGCAATGCACCAATATGATGATAATGTGCGGGGTTTAATTCACTTTCAACAGCAATGAGATAATTGACATAGACCATTAGAATAAATACAATCTTATTATAATAGGAAGGTAAACCAACTTTTGTTAAGGAAAAGTTAGAAATCTTGTATTGTGGGAAACAGCAATAAACCCATGATGACATGGGGGAATCATCAAGTAGCAGAAGCTAAGAGAGACTGGAAGCTATGGGAAAAAGATGTACAGGGGTCTTTGCCTTTCTGACTATTTGAACTTTTGTTGCCCCATTAAATGTTAGTGTGTTGCCCAAGTTACAACTTATAAGGTTTGAAATGTTTAGAATGTCAATAATATTAGATGGTCAGATCTTGCTAGGTTTTATAGATTAACCATGTTAGAAGTACTTAATAAAATGTCCAATAACAAAAAGTTAAAAGAACTTTTAAAGAGGTTTCCCTTCTTCCTTTCCATGTCCCAATGGGTTTAGAAAACTCTCTTAGATAAGATGAGCTAAAAGAAAATGTTGACCCTATCCAACGTAATACCTAAAAACTGAATAAGTTGGATGATAAAAAAGGACTTCAAAAGAATTGGAGGCAAAAGAAATCTTAAGGTTTCAAGTTCATTCCTTCCAAGTTCCAATATGGAAAGTGGTGGACAGAGGTATCCAATTTATAAAGTGCATTGTTGGTGCATGCAACTTAAGCAACTTTTTAAATGTTCAATAAGTATCTACTATTTATACAGGAGAAATAATGGCTACTGTTGATAAAATTAGTTTCATGTCCAATGGAAATAAGACCTTCAATCTCTGTTCCTTAAATTGAATCATGAGCCTCCAATATTTGTTTAATCATCGGTATATTGTTGTTCAGACAATAGTGTTCTGCTTCTGTGTGATTGATTACAGAATTCGCTGGCTTATGTTACTGTGCCTTCTATATTGGCAGGGTGCAAGTTCTGGCTAATAGCGCAATCGCGACTGTATTGGTAGTTGTAGTCTCGGCAATGACCAGGGGACATGGTATGTGCTTGGACACAAAAAAGTCAGATGTTGTCACTGCTCTTATTGGTGGTATTATTGGGCACTATGCCTGCTGCAATGGAGACACTTGGTCCTCAGAAATTGGAATACTTAGCAAGGCACAGCCACTGCTTGTTACAAATTTCAAGGTGCATATTTAATTTTCCAATTAAAACTTGCTTCAGATCACAAACTCCTTCTGGCCAGTATGGCCTGTTCATTTTTAATGCGAGTATATATCTTTTGGCTTTTACAAATGGCTAGCTTGTACTGAAACTAAACCAATGATTTAAATTGCCTTTCCTGTTATGTTCTAATTCTGTGTATGTGATTGATTTAAAATAAAGTTGCACTAATCAGGTTCTATCTATTTGTTAATTTGCCTATGCTAAATCGTACTATACAAAAGATAAGTAGGGAATTTTGGTTGTTTGCTCAATTGAATGTAGATTTTCTTTGCAAGTTGCCAGTGGACCAAGGACTGCAGATCACACATCATGCTTTCATGAATTTTTGGTTTTGAGAGCAACAAGCCATGCAGATCAACAAATGTTAGAACTGTCTGCAGAAACATCCTTCTAGGAGCCCCCCGAAGAGCGATCATAACTGGGTGCTGATCCTTTCAGAAATATTAAAGGAAAAATTACCTTGATAAAAGATTTCGAGATTGAGGAAGGGTAGAAGAAAGCAGAACCATTGCCTCATATGATACACTTTCTCATCTTGCGTTGCTTTCCTGCTAGCTTTAGCATGCATTGTTTCCTATCTTGATTGAAAGGAACTGTGAAGGTCGTAATCACTGCTAGACTAGTCATCTCCTTAAGGAACTTTTATTTAGCTCTG
Source organism: Ananas comosus (assembly GCF_001540865.1). Classification (NCBI taxonomy): domain Eukaryota; kingdom Viridiplantae; phylum Streptophyta; class Magnoliopsida; order Poales; family Bromeliaceae; genus Ananas; species Ananas comosus. The sequence goes on along the minus strand of NW_017890862.1, from coordinate 18,698 downwards.
CCAGTGCCTCCTGCTTTACCCACAACCATTTTCTTGTCTCATTGTTAACCAAATATTTCTTTTACAATTCATACAATATGTTTTGACTTAAATTATTAAAAATGCTTGTTACAAAGTTTTAATCCATTTTCCATCTATACCTCATCAGATTGTGCGAAGGGGTACAAATGGTGCGGTCACTTTGGATGGGCTTTTGGCAGCTGCAGCAGCTGGATTTGTTGTTGGCCTTAGTTATGTCATTACCGCATTGCTGACAGCTGAATGTGCTTCTGATGTAACTTGGAGGCAGTTGCTTGTTATACCCATTGCTACAGCTGCTGGTCTTCTTGGGAGTCTGATTGATTCATTTCTGGGTGCGACGCTTCAGTACAGTGGATATTGCAATGTCCGGAAGAAGGTAAACTAACATGTTGAGATACTGTGCTTCTGTTGTTGATATCAAAATCTGGACACATTCTTTTAGGCTCCGTTTGGTAACGGAATAACTATGGAATAATCAAATTTATTTTCATTATTACGCCAAACGAAAAAAAAAATTTCAGAATAATTTATACCGGTCAAAGCGGGTTATTCTATGTTTTCACTGGAATAACCCGTTAATTTATTTCTCCCCCAACCATGGAATAAGGTTTATTCCTGGAACCCGAGGGGCAGGGCAATAAAATTACCATTGCCTTCTTTTTGGGTCGCCTCGGAAACCGCGCCACTTTACCCACCTACCAAAGCCTCGTCCGCTTCATCACTTTTCCCAATGCCAAGTATGTAGAGATTTTGTCAGTGCAATGTGTTTATATTAGTGTTTTTGTTTAACTATATGAAATTATTGGCAGTTAAATAAATTAGTTATTATTGCATATATTATTGGTTATTATAAATTTCTAATTGTATAAATTAATTTAAAATTATCTTACTAACTACATATTGCACTACTCTGCAGAAAAAAAATATTATTTCTTAATTATAATGTTTAGTATTGTAATTATGTTTGGAAAAATTATATTAAAATTTATCAAGTATTGTATATCTATTATACAAAAAAAAAAGATTCACTATATACATAAAGGCAAACTTGGCATTTTTAAATATTTCAATCAACTTTACCAACTGTTCTTCTCTTATTTCAGGAAAGTTACCAAACATCACTTTGTCTATTCCAGAGAATAAGTAGAACTTTTACCAAACAAAAAATTACTTTCATTCCTCTCTATCCTAGAATATTGAGATATTCTAGGAATAAAAAAATTTAAAGCTGCAGTCATTATCCCATTACCAAACGGAGCCTTAAATAATAATTGTGTTTGTCACTATTTTCTTGTGAATGAGTAAATTCGATGTTCATAGAACTTTCATTTATCTATGTTGAGACACTACGAAACAAGTAGACTTTCTTTATATAAACATGGGTAAATGGCCAAGATCTTTATAGGAAGGTTCCTTATTCCCAGAGCCATCCTTAGATAATTGCCTGATCACCAAGTGACAAATTGTTTGGTCTACTACTGAATTTAGCAGATGCCGTTTGTTAGTGTGTCTTCAATCAGGATACCAAGAACATCAGGTTCAATTTATTCTCAGAAGTAGAGTTTCTTCACGCAATGTGACTTTTATGATATAAATTAATTTTCTGTAAAGTGTTAGTCATAACAGGGAAATTAAAAATCTAGTTGAGAACTTTTACGGTAAAACAGGCTAAGTAACACCTAAATTGACAAGATGAACCTACATGGGTTTGTAGCAATGTGGCTGGTTGCTTTCAGAATGAAAACTTTACTGATAAGCTTTTGTCATGCACGCACGCACAACAATAGTAAAAACAAAACGCCTTTCATAAATCAGTAGTATTGCGCTAATCAACTAAATCTGTCTAAGGGTGATAATTCTTCTTTGGTAACAAGTAACTATAAATTTCTCATCTGTTGAGTCTGGTGTAAATGAAGGTGGTGAGTAAACGTGGGCCAACAGTGAGCAGGATTTCAGGAATGAGCATACTTGACAACAACGCCGTGAATGCAGTTTCAGTTCTTTTGACGACAGTTCTTACGGCCTTCGCATGCTTGTACATCTTCTAGTTGACCTACACAGGCAACAAGTGCTTGCCCATCGATACTATGTACCATCGTGGACCATGCCTCTCGTTAGCAACACAATCTGCAGTTACATATCAATTGTACGCTTGTTGGCTTTCTTTGATATACTGCTATTTTTTGGCTTCCTTTATTGGGAACTTTTCTGGATCCGCACTCCATTTCTTTCTAGGAAGTGCAAATTAAGCCCTCCACAAAGGGCTATTTACAGTGCCAGGAAAAGGAGATCTTCGTGTACTGGCTTAGTTGAACGTAGTGATTTTTGTTGCTAGGGGATGTTTTTGTTGTACAACATTGCCTGCGCAATCTAAAAAGAGTCTCTTTTGAATATAGGGCCTTGATAATTCTGGTTTCACTTTTGTTTGCCTCCTCTCGTGATTTCTAAGTAGTTTTACTTCCAGACTTACAGAGTTGTGCACCAAAACGAGGCTGTTTACTTTTACAGGGAAAGATACATGCTTCCCTCAAGGGATTCCAAAATTTTGACTATCAGATGTTCTGCATGTCCCGTTGAAAAGAATCTGATCCACTTCATTCCTGCTTCCTTTGACAATTATGTGTGGACATCTTGATCTCAATTGAGGAATGCTAGTGAAAGTAAAACAGGAGTTAACAGCTTTTACCAACTGTGTCAAATACTATTGAAGTTTTGGTTGTTATAATTATCTTTGCGGCAGCAAAAACTTGAGTCAATATGAACTAACAAGCACGTTTTACTGGCAATGTTATTCCACCTGTCAAAGTTGTATCGTCTTAAATTTTGATTGTCCCACAGTTAAGAGTACTAGCAATGTACTTTGCTGTGGGTTCGATGGATATGTTTTTAATTATATTTATAAAATATAGTATACATTACTGTTAAATATATGTATTGAACATATATTTGTATCGACATCTACCGGTAAATTTATATGATAGAAAAATAAAAAATAAAAAATTAAAATAAAATTTAATTAATTAAATTTATTTTATAGTATATTAAATGTCTATATATTAAAAATTATAAAATTTGGATCTCTTGCATCAAAAAAAGAGAGGAAAGAGCACAATTCTCGAAGAAATAGAGAGAGAAAGAAAAGGTAGCATTAAATTAGAAATTAAAGATTTTAATTAAAAATTATTTTAAGAGGGAATGTGTCTTGTTTAGAGAGAAAAAAGAGTGTTAAATTAGAAATTAGTTAGAGAAAGAGAAGAGGATTCAATTAAGAAATTAATTATTTTTGGAGAAGAGAACATAAAATGCTAAATTCAAATTTTAAAAGAAAGCCTGTCACTTGCTTCAAAAAGAGAGGAAAGAGAACATTTATGGAGAAAGAGAGTGGAGAGAGAAAAATAGCAATAAAGTAGGAATTAAATGTACATGTGTCATATTAGTACAACCAGTGAAAACACCGCGCTTCGCTGCGAATAAATAGTTTGATAAATATATAGTAGTATAATCAAAATATGGTATTAGCATAACTCGGCCTTAAATAGTTTGATAAATATACAGTAGTGTAATCAAAATGCAGCACTAAGCGTCACTCTTATGAAAATATAATAAATTAACAGTACAATAAAACATATAATCTAAATGCAATATCAATTTGAAATCTTCATAGCTGGTCTTCATTTGTGGAAGGACCTTCATCGAAACTGCAAATAAAAATAAAGAACGCAATAAAAAACGTAAGTTTAACATAACCTTAGCTCTAAATAGTACATATTTGAAGGAAGAAATGAAGTAAATTCTAACTCATCTAAGTCTCTTTTTTTTGGTAGGCTGGATTTCCTTTATATCATCGGCAGATGGTGGAAAGCTGTAGGTAAAACAATATATTTCAATTGGTTTGAAAAACACACAAACACATAATAATATAAAGCAAACATGGAAATAAATATATAATTATTATCTGAACGAAATGGTAAAATTGGAAGTGAATTAGAAGATAAGTAACCTACAAAACACCAAAAACGAAGAAAAGTATATACTGTTGACTAATATTATTGCATTTTTTTTAACTATGCAGGCTGCTGCAAGAAAAATGGGCTTCGTTGGGCAAATAGAGTAGAAAAATGTCCAAGAGTTGCATTATTGCCTACACGTTAAGAAAGCCAATAATACAAAAAAGAGTACAATTGGTACATTCCTCACACTTGAAAGGAGAGCAGCAACATCTGAAACAGAACAAAAAAAGGCAAAGTTCATGTGCTCGGACTAAAGAAAAAGAGAAAAAAACACCAAGATTAAACAGAGAAAAGCAAATAACAGGAAAAAAAAACAATAAAAAGTAAAGAATGAAAGACCAGTACATAAATAATCAAAGAAGAAAATATTAAAAGAAAAAATAATGAGGCTCAGGTTTAACAGGCAAGCACGTATCATCTCTTTCTTTTTTCGCCATAAGCTTAAGTAAGAATAGAAGAACCATATGAAGAAACCACAGCGAGAACTTGAAGTGTAATAAAAGTTGCATAAACTGCAAAATAGTAAATACAAAGCAAAGTACTTATATTATTTATACCAAACCAAAATGCCATGCGCAAAATTACTTTGCTGAAAACAAAAGCATGGACCAATTAAGTAGTCTGAGCAACTAAGCATTCTGATTGGACATGGCCTCAAAGGGGTCCGCCGTGATAGTAGGCAGTTCAACGGTGATATGGTTCACTACAGCATAGCACTCCCCTATGGCATTTTGGAGCTTAATTCGCTCATTTACATATTCATTCTTTTGAGCAACTGTACTAACATAACACTCCTTAAGAAAACTATGCTCTCGAGAAAGATTACTGTACTGTGCAGTCAAAACGGCACAATTAGTTGTTTGATGGTCATATAAATTCTTGTATAAGAGGGAGTCATCATAATTAATATCCTTGAATTGCAAGTTGCATTCTTCCTTAAGCCTCTTCATAGCTAGGCGCGTAGCATCCTGCTCAACGCCAATAGCAGTAGGAAACTGGGAACTTGAACAACGAACAGTTTGGACGACAGTTTCGCTGTGTGGAATTTGCAGATCAACATATCCAACGAATTTGCCTTCGGTATCGGAGGTCACTACAATCTGGGGGACGCCTAGGCTGAGTTGCTCATAAATCTCACCAAGCATCCTAACATAAGAAAAGTGAATAGTCGCCATGGCTTGGATTGCAAAGAAAGTAGGTCAATAATTCTTTTTTTTTTATAAAGTACTGTAATAAAGGAAGTTAAAAACCAAAGAATGGCGCAAATGTAAATAAGATACTGCTAAGAAGCAAGGCAGAAGATGCAAAAGAAAGGAAAAAAAGGAAAAAAAACACACAACTAACAACCGAAACAGGACAAGAAAGGAAAGTTCATGTGTCCTGAATAAAGAAAAGAAGAAAAACACCAAGATTAAATAGAGTAAAGCAAGTTATAGTAAGAAAAGAGAAATACGTAAAAATTAAAAACGAAAGACTAGTACATAAATAATCCAGGAAGAAAATAGAAGGAAAAATGGTGAGGCTCAGGTTTAACAGGCAAGCATGTATAATCTCTTTTTTTTTTCGACATAAGCTTTACAGTAGGTGGTAGCCTCTAAACAAACCCTCCAACCTATAATATTAAGTAGAAACAGAAGAATCATTAGAAGGTGGTTGCCTTTAAACAGGCCTTTAAACCTAGAATGGACAATCTATTAACATCCAGCTTGGCCGCACCACAGGGCAGGAATGCCAATTACACCCTGTACATTCAAGGAAAGTTGTAGCAGGGAAGGAAAGGAAAGAATTAAAAGTAAGAGCAAGTAAGCAAAGAAGCGGAGCATTTATAGATGGTTGCAGACGGAAAAGCCGTACTATCTAGTGTAGACAGTTGCCTTCTAATGCTCCATCCAATCCAGAGATAGTCTAGAAAAAAAAATAAAAATAATCACAACATAAGAGAGTCGTCATCATCGCCTCAAAAAAAAAAAAAAAACAAAGGAACAGTAGAAAAAAAAAATAATAAATGAAGGAGAAGGGTAAAGAAAACAAAATAACAAAGAAAAGAAAAGAAAACAAAGAAGCAAGGAACCCAGTCTAGAAAGAAGACTAAGAGAGTAACGAAAAAACCTGAACAAAAAACATAGTAAGAAAAATAAACCAAGTAATTGAAACATGTAATCACATTAGGCAGTAAGTTAGTAAACCAAGTAATCCAAACATATATAACCAAACAAATAAAACAGATAGGCTCAGATAAAGTGTGAGAAATGGAACCAAGTAAAAGCATTTCCTTCATCACTTGCGTCGGCAAATCTTGGCTGAACTTCATGCTGGGAGAGAAGAGAGGGTTAGAAATCACAAAAGAAAAAAACCCAATATAGTAGCATCAGTGAACAGATAGTAATAGATGGCTTCCCTTGAATAGGCCGTCCAATCTCTGCAAGATGGTTGCTCTCCTATAGAACACCGAAGCCACGCTTCCCCAGGGGTAAAAAATTGCTTTCAGGAAATAGAAGCGGCAAGGAAAAAATTCCTCTCCGGAAATAGCAGGCAGTTTCATAGCCCAAAGAAAGTTCAGAGTATTTTTTTTTTTTGATACACTTGTCATCATCGCTTCCAAAAAAATAAAGAAATTAGATGAAGAAGCAAAGAAATCCAGAACGAAAGCGATAAAAAAAATTAGAAACACTTAGTTAGAACAACAGGGAAAACCCCCAATATACTAGTGTCAGGCAATAGGCAATAGTAGATGGGTTTGCATGAAAAAGGCCGTCCAATCTGTGGTAGATGGTTGTCTTTGAATAGAACACCCAAGCAACCTTCCTAATCCAGTAGTTTTTTTTTTTTATAGTAAACACCGATTAGTGCAGAGGTGGTCCAACCTTCCTGACATTAAATCTCCTTTAAAGAGGGGTTATGCTCAAAGGTAAAAGATAGGAAAGTGACAAACTGATGAAAACCAAAATTTCGAAAACAAAAACCAAAGGGATAAAAAAAAATGGGGCCACGAATCAGGGGGGAGAAAACAGCTCGCCCCCAAAAAAGAACCAAATAATGTAAAGCATCAGTTTAGTGTAGTAATGAGCAGTAGAAAGTAAAGTAAACAACAAGGGGGGGGGGAGGGGGGTAAGCAATACAGTACGTGTGAAGAAGGCAACAAATATAATAAGTCAGTATATAGAAACAGATAGAGGGTTCTGTAGCCAATAAGAATAGCTCACCTTACACTGCAAAGAGAGAGGCTAGTACTGTTTTTTTGGAAAAAAAGTACATGCTATTTATAGGCTCAAAAGCACACAAAATAAGCCTTTATTGTCCAGCAGGCTTAAGGGAACAATTTTTGAAGTATAAGCCCTTTGTCCAGCAAGCTTTAGTGATCGGTTTTTTTAGTATAAAAGTAGACATGATGATGACAGAATTTACTGTGATATCAAGTAAGATCTCAGGATATTTTTCCATTTTTTTTTAGATCTCACAATATCTTTACAATTTTTTTTTTTTTTTGAACAGAGCTTCTGGTAATATAGGGGTCAAATAGCAGCCTAGGGCTCCTTTTTTTTTGTGCCCTCTGAGGAGTAGGAGCCAAATAGATCTAGGGTTAGGGGCCATGCAACACACCATCGCAGCCGTAGAAGGCTTAACAGACTGCACAGAATCGGCAAAGGGAAGCACACAGTAGTAAATAGAAAGGTGAGAGAGAAGATTACCTATAGAGGTCAGAGGTATAGGGATAGGGTCACCTGTAGACTCCACATAGGCATAGCTGTAGATCCCACGCCAGCGAGGGGTTCTGGTAAGAGAGGATCCGCACTGTTCTCTCCAGGATCGAAGAGAGAGAATCCTACCGATGATGAGAGATGGGCGATCGGTTGAATGTGGAGAGGAGCAGAGATGGTAGAGAGAGAGAGCAGCAGAGACAGTACGATGGAGAGAGAGGGGGAGAGAGAGGGGGGCGATCGGTTCAAGAGAGAGAGGGATGTAGAGAGACGGCGCGCAAGAGAGAGAGAAGGAGAGAGAGGGGCGTTCGGTTGAGGAGGGAGAGAGAGGGAGCAGCATTCAATATAGAGAAAAGGGTCTGGGGAGAGAGGGTGGGGCGTTCGGTTCAGGAGGGTAGAGAGAGTGGTAGAGAGGAGGAGAGAGAGAAGGAGGCAGAGAGACAGTAAAAGAGAGAGAAGAAGAGAGAGGTGCGGTCGGTTCAGGGAAAAGGGTTTGGGGAGAGAGGGTGGGAACATCCCTGAACGCCATGTGTAGCAGAACATCCTCCAAACGCCACGTGGATCGAACGTTCTCTCAATTTAAAGTGTAGGATACTTGGAGGGACCTCCAATGACTTTAATTCACTGAACCAAGTGCATCCAAACTCCCTTCATGGACTTGACACATGTCCACACACATCTACGATCTACACTGCATGCAGCAGGTGCACCAAATGCACCAAAAATAATTTGAGAATATGTGTCATATTAGTAGAATACCTCTACTGACTTTAATATATAGTAATGTATAATAGATTGGTGCTTTAGCCATTTTTTTAGTGATGTTGCAATATTGACACATAATCTACACTCTTTCACTAAAATCTTGGAGTTGGCTCTTCAGTCTTGTAGAACAGTTCTGACCTAAGTACAATGCTCATAACGTGCGACTATATGTACCCAATCTTGTTCGGAGTCATTGCTCAATTAGGAGTCTTGCACAAGGTACGAGTTAGATTAGTATGTATATAACAGTACCGTGAATGCAACATACAAAGAGCGTACAGACTATTCTCTTTTGACCTAGCTATTGTTAAGTAACGAATTCAGGAAAACTTTAAGATGCAGAGTTTTGCATTTAATAACTCCGAAGGTTCTACTTGCACAAAACTATTAAAACAATGGAATTGTTTGGCTTCAAGAGGCACTTTTGTTTTATACCCTAACCGATTAAAAAAAAAAAAAAAACCTACTAAGCTCATGACTTCGGACCCGGATTGATCGGTACAGGAGCTCATGACTATTAATTTATATTTTACAAAATATTAATAATATTATAATTTTAAAAAAAATATTAGTTGGCGGGGGATTCGAAGTGCCGGCAGGAAGTGGGTTATGAGACGGGGCAGATTATGAGATATATTTTTTAATTCGTCACGCATTCGGGGCAGGAGGCGGGGCGAGATTTTGATAGTCAGGATAGAAGGCGGGGCGGGGCTCCCGCCCTCGGATCGGCCCCATTTGCATCCCGACGCTATAGAAGCATGAAAAATTCCAACTACAATAGGTAAGTCAACACGTCTGGAAACACTAAAAAAACAGCATAGTTATACTGTGCTATACCTATAAAAGAATTATCCTATATAAGGTATTTGGGAATCTCAAAAGAGCACTAATTTTTTAGAGTATAATTAAACTAAACTTTTAAAAAATAGAGTAAAATAATAATTAACTCCAACTTAAACAAAAAAAATTCCACCATCCTTCGGCTCCACCCCTGATTCAAATTTTAATTTTTAATATAATATTTTAATTTTAAAATTTTAAGTTTCAAATTTAAAATTATATAAAATTATAATTTTAAATTTAATATTTGAGTTCAAGTTTCAAGTTTTAAAATTATGATTTTAAATTTAATATTTGAGTTCAAGTATCAAGTTTCAAATTTTAAAATTTCAATTTTTAATTTTTAATTTTTAATTTTTAATTTTTAATTTCTAACTTTTTAGCTTTTAAATTAAATTTCATAATTTTCAATTTCGTAAAATTTAAAATCTTGAATTTATATTAAAGCTCAGACTTTTAAATCTTACTTTTTATCTTTTAAATGTATAAATTATATTATAAATTTTAATTTAATACTATTTATTTAAAATTTTAATTTAATTTAAAAATTCATCTATACTTATAATTGTTAGGATCCTGTGCGAATTATTAATGGTAGCGACGTTTAATAGGAAGCTGTAGTAGAACTTTCATTATAATTTACAAATATCTCTATTTCATCGACTTAAAATAACAGAAAATAAACCCATGGATATATATATACGCACCAATAAAGTAGCAAAACCACTAACTTCACACAAACCAACAATCACAGAATTAGCCTGTCCTGCAAAAAACACATACACCCTTTAACAAGCCATTAACAAATCGAGGATTCATTTACCAAGAAAAAAAACAAAAAAAGAAATAATTCAAAAAAAGCCCAAGAGTCCGATCTATACTGGACATGACAATACTATAGGAAAATGACTAATACAGACAAATGTCCTACTAAAGATTAATTACAAGAAATAGAGCATCAACACTCGGCCTACTTGCGAAGCAGCAACAGATTCCCTAGTTATTAACAAACAAAACACAATAAACAGGAATTTACAAACAAAAGAAAAAAAATGCGAAACAGTTTGCACCCTGAAAAAAGAAACACCTAAGCTTCTAAAAAGAGCCAGCACTAAGGATATGGGAAGGCACTTACAGGTTTTCCATGACAGCTGGTTACAGTCACCGGTTGAAAGCAGCACAGCACGCCCGGCGGACTGATTTGATCTTTGCGGATGCGTTTGGCCGGTGGCTAGATGTTGACAGCCTCATGTCTTAGAGATGTCGCAAGTCAGTCGTTAGGTTTTCTTATCGAATCCCAGTTTAGTAAATCGCAAACTTTGGTTTCCCATAAATTATTCTGTCGGCTCTAGTTGCCTTACACGATGGTCCGTGTATTCTACTCTCTGTCTTAGTCCTTCTCTGCATATACTTCTCATCTGCCACGACTAACAGCAAAGCTTTGCTTCGGCTCACTCACGGCAATAATGTAAGTAGAGTTCTATAATTCATCGATGGCTTGAACGATTTAGTGATTTTATAAATGATAAAAATTAGATGGTCTCCTAATTGTTAGCTGTGTAATTTCCTTCTCTATAGTATATTGGCTGGGAAGAGAATCAGCTCAGAGTTATTTCGTATTAGATTCCCTGGTTTGCTGTCGGATCTATCCTTATTCCAAGTTTATCATATGTTGGTTGTATCGTGGTTAATCCACTAAGCTTTTAGACAACAATGGCTCGTTCCGGACTCTATCCTCCTGAATATGAGTTTGCAATAAAATAATGATATCATGTTCCTGGCGCTTTAATGGATACACCACTATAGTTCCTACAATACTAAAGATAGCCGGAAGTAGAAGTTTATGATTTCACCATCAATAAAATCCCGAATTAAACGAGTTGTGTATCGAGTGTGAACTGCCTCATCACTAATCTTTGTTACTTTAAGGAAAAATCCAAAATAAATCCTTATGATGTGCAATAATTCCACTGGTTGTCAATCTGTCTTGTCTTAAATCTCAATTAACTAAAATTTTTCGCATATAAAATAATTTTATGATGTATGCTCTAATTGTACGTTTAATCTTCGTGTCCACAATAGTTATTGAAGTGGTTATATGATTAATTGTTCTCGGTTCAACTTATAGATTAATCTTTAAGCATGGATGTTTAAATTTCTTGTACTTGGTCTTGAATCAAGATCATGCCCACTTCTATGATTCCTACTCTAACAGGTCAAGACATGCCCGATTTGCAACTGATGTATATGTTTCAGTCGGGTACAGTCTACTAAAGTTGGCAGAATCAGCTTCTTAGTCTGCAGTTAGTTTGATTAAGATCTATTCTATCGCAGTGGATCTTATTCTCAAATTAAAGTTGTGTAACCGCTACTCAACTCTGACTTATGTCTTGAATTGTGGACAAGGATTAGAATATCTCATATTGCTTTCATATCCAACTCACATACACAATTTAGAGATGTCTATCTGACATGTCCACGAGTCTATGTAAAGAAATCTTGTTGGGTGGATGCTTAATGGTTGGAGACTGCTGCAGTATGACTTATAGATGAGACCTTTGTTTGTAAAGTAGTAATGTTCGATGATGTATCACATCTTCGTGCATTGAAAGCGGTACTAACTTTATCCGTATTTCTGGTCGTTGTGTCTGATTTTCCATACTATTGTTTCCACAATGATCGTACAAATCTCCATACTACTTGTTCTCGAGCATGTATATGTTAGGTTTGGTTCCTACTTTCGCGTAACCTGCCTCTCACGTTGTGATCTGTCTTTAGAAAGTATAATAAGACCACTAGACATAGGACCATGAACCTTATTCTCTACTATATCTCTAATGGTTCTCGGTCCAACATTTTCGTAATCGTATGCTCATAATGTTCTGATCTCTCCTGCTCTTTAACCTTTAGAATACGATAGCAATAACTCAACTATATCTTTGCTCTTTCTCATGGCAGACACTAATCATATTCCACTTTCGACTATTAGATAGTAACTCATGACTTTTTTAAATGATGCATTTGATTAGATGTTAATTTTATATTACTTCATCTGTGCGTCTTTCGTAGCCCGACTATGCACTAAATTGTCTGCCAATCCACTCAGGTTTAAGGTAATTAGATAATCATCTTCACGATTTTAAATGTTTGTATAGTTGTTCTGTGTATTGTTTGATGAAGATAAGTTAATATATTCTCTTAGTCTTTCAGATCAGATATGCATAGTGTATTATGTTGAGGTCTGTCAGTCAAACTTAAGACAACAATTTAAACTCCACTTTACCAACAAAAGCCTGATTATCTATTTTGCCAATCCGTAATATATCACTCAACGATTTCTTATCCTGTTCAATTACCAACCGTTAGCCTGAGGTGACCAACTAATTATTACGATACTTCATATACATATTATCATTACTATTGTCTGCGGTAAAAGTAGGAATTCACATAATGGTTCACCGACCCCATTTTATAGTAGGGGCTACATAGAGTCATCCGCCAAAGTAGCTTACATAGTGCGACTAATGAACTAAGCACTAAAATCTATTCTTACTTCTCACTAGTAGAGGCTTACAACTTGATTGGTATACATATTGTCTCAAAACGCTGTGCATAAGTGCAATCAACTTTATAATAATTTGAACTCAATTTATATCCAAGAAACAGTTTGGAAACTTTCGAGCTTTTATTGTCTAGTAGATTTGTGTGAAAGTGAGAATTCTCTAATCAAACGAATAATACCATTCGAGTGTGTAGCCTTTTGAGAATTGATCTGACGTGTTGTGAATCGGTCATTTGTCCATACGCAGGCCAACCTCTATTTTATTTTGGTATTTCGTCTAACTTAGAAGTATTGTGATTTGCTTAGAAGGTTATCGTTTTGCAATAAGGATGGTGCTGGTGATATCAATTAATTCTATTCTTTTTAAGAGTCTATATCGATGCCGTGTAATACAAAAGTCCTAAACACAATTGACATCAAGATCCACATTTGTTCAAGACTTCACCTTAGATTGTGTACATCTAACGGTTGAAGTTTTATATACTTTATTGTTATAGAATAAATAAGAATGGTCAATTGATGAATGTGAGGATCCAACAATCTTTCAAAGGCAAAAACGAGTACAAAGTAACAATTGGGTATGATTACTTTACGTGTTAGGGCAATTATGTAATGGAAGAGTAGATATATTCCCCCCGTTAAATCCATTATAGAATTGTTTACCCCAAGGGAGACACATCTCATTTTTGGATAGTTAAGCGTGGATATGTGCGTTGTTGAGTATGTTTGATTATCTATTACATTATCTCCACTCTTTTTTGTGTTTAGTGTGTACCTCAACTATTGGGCTATATGTATAGCATCTATACGTAAATATCTTGAAAATGTTCAATTTATCTCATAACTTTTTCTTTTATAGGCTACAAATGTTCAATATTTAATCTTCCTAGTAAAGTATAGAGTTATTGTGGCATTTGGTAATACAAACGAAATCTCGTATAGGATATTCCGGTCTTATAAGAAAATGATTGTATCTATATGATTTGACTTAATTTGAAATCGCCTTGTAGCAATCTTATTCGTGTTCACCCTTCTGATAGTACTTTTATTTGAATTTTGAAATCATGTAAAAGCAACAAAATCTCATGCCGTCTATTTCTGAGAAAGTGATTACATGCGAATTGTTGTGCTGTTTCGCTTGTATGGTGTTAGACGTGTTGTGCCCGTCTATGGCGGCCAGAAGTCCTAGTTATTCAAAATTAGATAGTGATAATGTAATTATTAGACCTTACCAGTTTATTTCATATATTATCATTATATATTACAGAAACCACAAGATGCAGTCGAAGTCGAGAAATCTGTATACAGAAATAAAAAGATAATGATGCTATAACATATAAGTGTGTAAAGACTATAATAGCCATTACAAGAGTCACATTAAGTTATTTTATTTTGGTTGTTGATCTGGGTTTGAATGTGTTGGCCATCATGAAAATGACTTTATGGAAAAAACCCAAAAAAGTTTATAAGCGAGTATTATGTACCTGCGAATGCGGAACTGTTTACACAATAGACACAAATCCGTCGACAAACAAAAAAAGTCGATTATTTAAATTCTTTGAATTTACTACCATAGTGAAGATATGTGGTGGGATCGTGTGTTTGGTTAATGTTGCCCCATAATGTGCCTCCATAAGATCTCATCTCAAAATATTATCACTTCTCTTTTGACTGTGTTTTCTAGTACACAGGGCCTTAATATTTTTTCAGATCGAGACACCATCATCACACGACCTATGGAGAGAAGATTAGCTTTTAACTTTGGTATCAGGTTCTTCTATTGAAATTTGCGCGTTGCAACATTATGTAAATTCGTCCCTTTGTGAGGATAAACACCGATTATTCGGACTTTCCTGGGCTGTTGTTGCAATGAATGCGGAGCGCCTAAAAAGGGGAAAAATGTTTTCAGTGCTCTTCCGTTTAGAAAAGGTAAAGCTTTAACCGGGAGTAATCACAACCACCTTGCACAACCTTCGCTTATATACGTCTGGCATATTCCTGTATTATGACCTGTCAATTCAAGACCAGCAAAGCGCAGTAACAAGAATATATCCAACTTGACATTCTGCCTTGTCGAGTTAGTGACGAAGTGAGATGTTTAAGGGGTTGGTACCGATTGTGAGACTTTCTCCGCTTGTAATGACAACTCAGGTATATGATGCGGTTGTTGTGAAAATAACTATACCTTGCTCTTGTATCTTCAGAAGTCATAAGATGTGGTTTACTGTGGTCGAGGCGATATCAAAGATAAATGAGGTGGTCCCCAATACTTCTTAACCCGAATTCTGTTCGCATCAAGTGATGGAAGCATCAAAGGCAAATTTTAGAATTAAATCATCAAACGGAATTTTTGCAAATGGGGACAAGTAAGGTATCAAAGACATGCATGGTTACCTCATTACCTTCCTCATTCTTCTCCCCAACCACCGCATAGTTAGATTTGGTGGTACTAGTTTTTCGATCCTTTCGAAAATCCATGAACAAGAATTAATTGCTCGAACATTTCCGACAGCTTCGGGAACGCCATATATTCAGAGTATTTTCTCTAGTGATAACAGGAGAAACATCCGAGGCGTGTTTTAGTGTGATATCGTATAACCAATCTGTTGAGAGATTCTGCCTAGCTGATGTGCCCGCGTCTAGGAAGAATGTTTATTATTTGCGTTTGGGTTTTATTCGGGTTGTTGTCATGTTGTAAAAATGCAAACTAACTATCGTCGTTAGCGAGAGATTGTCAATCCTGAGGGGTGACAAAAAAGCTGGCTTTTGATCAGGATGGGTACATCTTGAGAGAAACCCAGCGTCCTCAATTACCACTACGGAATGCCTGAGGGTAAAAGGCAGACGGATCGTCGCTTCTGATCGTGGGGGCTGCTTCGCGGGCCGGCCCACATAGATGCCGGCTACCAGCCGCCGATTGCGAGTGAGGAGGGACGAGGGAGCGGCGACGAGGTGCGACTCTCGGCAATTCCTCTAGGGGGTTTGGTTTAGGGTTGAGGGGTTATGGATATTGGGGTGTTGGGCTTCAGATATTCTGATTCGGACTTTGACCGAATATGAAGATGTTACGCGGGCAACTTGCTAAAGATTGCTCCCTCGTTGACCAATAGGAAGTAGAAGGCTCAAATCAAGGTCATCGTTGTGCTTGTGTCAGTAGATATTGATGTGTGTCTTCGAATCAAGAGTTAGAATGAGCAGAAATTTTCTTCAACCTTCGAAAAGCTAACCTAAATGAAAAAACGGCAAGCAAGATTAGTCCAAAAAACCGTCCGTTTATGGCGTCATTTAACTCTGACTATATTTCACGCGAGACGTATCTAGAGGTCATTCAATAGTGTAGATAAGTGTCTATCTCTCGAGATCATAACACAGTTTGACGAGGACACGATCTAAATAACGGAACTCAGTCACAGATTTCGCTAAATCTTGATTGATTATTTGTGCTTACTTTACCTCATAATTAGACAGAAAAAAAAGACGTAAATGGAAAAATAGTAAGCTATTTGTCTTTATCATAGCATTGGTACTATTAGAACCCTAGAAACTGTTCTCGATATATATCAACACGGATCTGAGTCTTCCTGATCCGTCAAAAACCCCACAACGACGTTATAGTATTTCTACTCATATCTTTAAGCGAATAAGTATATTTTCAGCAATTCTACCGCTATTTAAAAGGAATCTGTGATCACCACATTTTCCATTTCGATAGCTATTCAATCAAGATTGTAAGTGTGTCTCTTCTTAATCCCCTTTCGGAGAGAGACTTGTCGTGTATTTAGATTTATATGTTTCAGAGATGGAGAACAAGAGACATGTATGTGGGAAAGCGGAAGAGACGTAGAACAGAAATTAGGCTTTTCGCCGAAGGCCACTTTTAGTTCGGCCCTCGGGCGAATTCCGAACTTTTTGCTTATGGTGGTGCGCGCGCGTAGGCGGTTTTGGGTTTTGCCTCCTATCGCTACTTTGTCTCTTTAGCTCTTTAGTCATTTATTGGGTTTTTTTTTGTAAATTTTTTTTTTGTCTTCTTTCGTTGTCAGTCGTCATGAGCGGTCTTTGGATGGCCGAATGGACTGATTGAAGTTAATTCCTGTTGATAGAATCTTTGTAGATTCTCTCTTCTTTTTGTTTTTTGGAGCGAGTTGTTGTGGTTTTGTTATGATGCTGGAAATCATTTCCGTTGAGTGGTGAACAGGCAAGTCGTGTGAGTTATCGGTTGGATGATATATTTATTTTATTATGGCTCAGTTCGTGTGTGGTCAAAACTTGAAACTAATTCAGTAGGACGAAAGAAATAAGCTTTGAAATAAGATGCAGAAGTTAGCACTTATGAGATTGCCTATAATTTGTATTAATGTCAGATTGTTCCTTTTTTCTATGTCGTTTAGATTTTACGAGGAGGAGTAGTGTTTGTGGACGTATGATATCT
Organism: Ananas comosus; assembly: GCF_001540865.1. Classification (NCBI taxonomy): domain Eukaryota; kingdom Viridiplantae; phylum Streptophyta; class Magnoliopsida; order Poales; family Bromeliaceae; genus Ananas; species Ananas comosus. The sequence continues at coordinate 1,373 of NW_017890862.1, read as the reverse complement.
CTAGAAAAGAAATAAAAGATACCGTGATTTGATTGGAATTATGTTTGTAGGTTTTACGTTTGCCTGAGATTCGGTTCGGTTTTAAAATATATCAATTTTGGTCTGGTATTCGCGGTTCGCTTTATCTGTTCGATAGCTTTTTCGGTTAATTATTTGCGAATTTATTCTTTGGATCAGATTATAATTACAAATAAAACTTTCATATACCCAATCTAGGATTTATTCGGATATGGATGCACTTTAGTACTGTCGGTAATTTATGCTATTTTTCACGTGTGATTGTTAAGAGCGAAAAAAAAATCAACATAAAATTGAGGTAAAAAAGAAAAAAAAAAACACAAAGGGGCAAATGATATTATTTTAAACCAGAGGGCTGTTGTAGTTTGGTTTGGTGGTGGTGGCTGATGGTGGTGTATGGCGAGTTTTTTTTGGTTGCTGTGGGTGTCAAAATGATGTACAGGAAACACTTATATTAGCCGTATCTAATGGGGTGGGTGTGTATGGTGAGATTTATTTTTAGTTGTTGGTGTTTTGATAGTTTTTCCAAAAAGAATACGATTGAATTATTCAGTTATTAAAGACTGGTGTCTTACAATTTAGGATTCTTTTAGATCATTTATAAATTGTGTGTTTTGATATTTTTTTTGTGCATTCTTATTTACAAGCTAAAGCATGTCGAGTTACAGGAACTGAGATTAGCCGAATAACGAACAGTCTCTTACCAGAATCTCCGTTAAAGATCTCGGGTGCTTGGAAACTTGTAGGTTAGGTATCTGTAGCAAATATATGAATGTAAGTATAATATAGCGTCAATCATTTTTGTTTTCACGAAATCAATGGTTTGGTGTGTTTTAAAGAGCGACCAGTGTTAACGATTTTTTTTGGTAAGATCTCAGATTAAGATTTAATTTAATAATTTTATACGCTGAATAGATTAACTATTATTTAAAATGTCCTCGTATATGCCTACTGTTTTCAGTTGGTGGTGGAGGCTAGTCCATATCGAGTGGGCTGAGCTATCTTAACGTACTACCGATATGCGCATTTTGCGTACGTCGATTTATGAATATTTGGTTAGCTTTTGTTGTCTGGTCTATTGTAAGTTCGAATTTAACTATCTTTTTTGACATTCCTGTCAGAATATTTCGTGCTCTAGGGAGAGTGCGGTGGTAAAGTTAGGTAGTTTATCTTTTTGTCTTTTGGTTAGTGAATCATGGACTCTGACTCTTCGAAGCTTTGCGTATCCTCGGACTGATCAAACGTATCGGCTGACGCAGAATCGATCAGCCGAGTTCGAATTACTTTAGAAATCCATCGTGCGGTAGGTTATGTATTTAAAATGTCGGACTGCCGAGCAGGAAAGTAGGGTCGGT
>NW_017890861.1:5980-31833 GCF_001540865.1 Ananas comosus | reverse complement strand
AACTCAAATTTATTTCAGCTGGAATAAGTTATTTTTTTTTTGTCCAAGGGTACAAGTTACCAAACCTAGCTTAACTAAAAACTTTGAATTTATATAAACAAGCTAACCTTTACCCCTTATTTTTTCTCTTTTTTTTCTCCTTCTCTTCTCTCTCCTCTCCCTCTTCCTATTTATGATGAGATGCAACAAACTGCAGAAGCAGTGGCAGGTTGTAGCAGCAGCAACAACAAGGGCAGTGGCAATGGCAGCGGTAGTGGCAACAATAGCTTCAGCTCATCTCCTTCTCCTTCTCAGCTGAGAGCAACAGCCAGCAGCAGTAGCAATAGAGGCACAATTGACCACATTTGAAGCTTTGAATCGCTCAATTGGATTTTGTTCAAGTGTTAGCTGAAAGAGTAGAGCTTATGGACCATTTCTCTTAGCGGGATTTCAGGTTGGTTTGGTTGAATTGTTGATTTGTTTTGAGTTGTATATATGCTAGTATTGAATTATTGGATTTTCATTAAATTTTTTCTCCTGATTCCTCTACCTAAACCATTGGTGGATTTTTGCTGGATTTTCCTTCACATCTTGCGGCATTCAAGCTATCCTCAGTTGGATAGGAAGGTAAGATAGTGAGACTTGAAATTAATTGAACTTTTTATGCAGAATTGGATGTTGTTGATTAAATCCTGATTTTGTTGTTCACATTAGTGTTAGTGCTGTTTGGAGAGCTATTGGAGTTTAATTGGTTTCCTCTGCTAATTCTAGAGCAGTGAGAGGGGTCCCTTTGGAGATCTTCTTTATCCCCGTTGTTGGATTAGTGATCCAATGTAGGTTAATGCATTGGCGGATGCATATACATCTCAGCGGGGTCCATTGACCCCACTAAGATGATGCCAAAAAAATCATCTTTTGTGTGGTTCCACTTGGGAAAAAAAAACTCTTTAGTTGGGTTTTATTTGTATAAATTGATCCCTCTTTAGGGCCCCAGTTGACCCCAAGTGCGGTCTAACAAAACTTTTGTATTAGACAAANAAAAAAAAAAAAAAAAAAAACCTAGCCTTCTTTATCCTACATAATCTTTCTCTTTACCTCACCCAATTATATTGAATCTAATTAATATATTGATTAATATTTCAAAGGCTAATCCAATCCTATTTAGGTGCCAATGCATTAATTCCACCAGTTGCTACTGCCATAGTAGAAAGAGTTTATTTCTATGATGAATTTTATAAAGATTAAATTGCGCAATCGTATGTGTGATCAATTAATGAATGATTGTATGATGATTTATATAGGAAAAGATGTATTTGGTAGTGTTTCCAATAAGGCTATTACGCAGCGTTTTCAGAATATGAAGACACATCGAGGACAATTGCGAAAGAAATGGCATTTTTTTAATACAATACTAAACACTAGTTTATTTTTTATTTTTTGGTTTTCCTTTTTCTTATATATTGACCGCAAACCTTAATATTATTCAAGGGAAAGATGGCTCAATGGCTTTCGGCCGTTATACATGTTTCACAATTGAAATCTAAAGGATAATAATTATAAAACAATGATAGGAACAATTTCTAAGATAACCAAAGGAAGGATGTCCTAATCACCTATGTCATAGCCTAATTGTTTCTTTATTTTTATTCTACAAGGTGTCACTCATAAAGTTGGCATGAACTTCTCCATTTGTGTGCTGAATGTCACCTTCTAGATTGTACAAACCTCCACTCCTTTTACCGCTACCAATTTTCTCCTTGGTATGGATATTCTGTAAGACGTAATGAGTTGGAAAGAATATGACAACACAATTGTGAGATTTGGTTAATTGGCTGACTAAGAGAAGATTGTGATTTAGTGAAGGAACAAACAAGACATTAGAAATGGATAATGAAGGTGATATAAGAACAGTACCCATTTCTGTAACTAGGGAAGAAATACCATTTGCATTAGTAATAACAGGTTTAGAATTATTAGATAACAAGTTTGTGAACTTGGAGCGATCACAAGTCATATGATCAGTGGCACCTGTATCAATTATCCAATCGCTGGTCCAAGTAAGAACAGAAGAACTATAGGCAGAGTTAGATATACCTGATTTGGCCATAAGACCAGCATTAGTAGTAGGCGCTAAATTATTTTTGGAGCTCCCTGTCGTTGATCTAGATTTGCCTTTAGGGTGCCATTCAAGATATCCATGAAGTTTGAAGCAGGTTTCGATCAGGTGACTATCACTGTTGCAGTAAGTACACTTGCGAATTCCTTTTTTAGGATTAGAGAATTTTTTTGCAATCATAGCAGCCCCTTCATTTGATGCTATATGTAACATAGCTTCTTGGTAATTTGTTTCGGCGCAAACATTTAGATAGACAGTTTGGATATTTGGAATAAGAATAGTGGCAAGGATTCGGCCACGAACTCCATCCAGATGAGAATCAAAACCAGCCAAGAAAACATACACAAATTGAGAGTTCACCTTAGTGGTGTTCTTTTCAATATCCTTCAAGCATCCATTGTGTAGTTTTCGGTTGCATCAAGTTCCTGCCAGAGTCTTTGAAGTTTTCCAAAATAAGAGATAACAGATCCTCCATTCTGACGAACAGAGGTTATCTCACAATATAATTGATATGCTCTAGATGCATCTGTCACGCCCCGGATTACCACGTTTCCCCGGGCATGCCAACAAACCCACTGTATACATAGAAATTTTCCATGTATACGAAGCGATAGCTGTACCTGTAAACAAATCATAGCTACAACCAGAAGTATAGAGCTGCTAAAACTGAAACATATATTAATACAATACATAAACGGTCCACTGTACATACAAGTTCCAAAAACCACCAGCCTCTCATAGAACAAACTAAAACAACCATCACTGTATATACATGGCATAACCAAAACTACCTCTGGTAGGGGAACTCCTCTAGCAGGTGATCGGTCGGTAGGGATCTAGCTCGCGACTCCCTTACCTCGATCAGAATCAGCAACAGCAGCAGCAAACAAAGGCTCTACAAAAAGGTGGCAACAATTGGGTGTGAAAACTACTACAAAACAAAGTAGTCCTCAGTTGGTACCATCACCGACCCCAACGGCCTACCCATTAAGTCTACAGTAAAGATATGCAAAGGATAGAAAAGTAAGCTGGAAGAAACTCTACAGCTATATGCTACTAGACTACTGCTATCCAAACCATGCTCTCTGTAGAAATAGAAATGCATCCCTAGCTACAACTCAATCACCCTGACCCAATCTCAACGGACCGCCAACTGGCCAGTNCATCCCTAGCTACAACTCAATCACCCTGACCCAATCTCAACGGACCGCCAACTGGCCAGTGCAACCTATATCCAAACTACACTGCACACCACCCACTGGGGTGGCCAATCCAAGAACACTGTCCAAACAGAATTGATGCGACATCAACGCAAGTAAAGCCTCACTCTGGAGCGGCACTCGTGGGAGCGACCCAACCGCGCGAGTATGCAAGCATGTCTCTGTCGAGCTCGATCAGGCTCACACAAGCTATAGTCAATACAAATGGACCAAACTGGTCTAACAACCAAGGCTCACGTGCCCTCGGCATAATCTTATACAAGATAGTAGAATCTGGGTTCACCGTCTGCCCCGACGGCACCCGACAGTACGAAATAGTCCAACTCTACTGTAACCACGAGCTCGGCCCCTCAGCACGAGCGTAATTGTAATGCCCTAATAGTCCGACATCGGATGGGATATTGATTCCGATCAACTTATATGAGACCTCACACGCTAGTTAATAATAACTGGGCTTAAGCATTTTGGGCCGGTTGTTTGGATCCAACGAGTTATTGTTGCTAGCGGGTCGGGTCGTTGCAATTGGTATCAGAATCGAATACCAACCGGAAGTGTGAGAGCTAAGTGCTATGCGGGACAAAGTGCTACAACAACAGATTTGGTGGGAGCCGCCTCTTGAACCCGTAGAGGCCACCTCTAGAATCTCACATCGCCTGGTAATTTTGGTCCTGGTCTATCTGTCTGTGATCTGGTTTGGACCTGACGAGGACGTCAGGGTCTAAACAGGGGAATTTTGTAACGCCCTAATAGTCCCATATCGGATGGGATACTGATTCCGATCAGTTTATATGAGACCTCGCATGTTAGTAATAATAACTAGGCTTAAGCATTTTGGGCCGGTTTTTTGGGCCCAACGAGTTATTCTTGCTAGCGGGTCGGGTTGTTGCAGTAATGTCAACCTACACTAATCTAAGTATCCACAGCGCATTACCAGCGGTGATACAACAGAAAAACAGCCCCTGAAGCTAATTCTGTTAACTTTTCAAAAAGTGTCAAGTGTAGGTTTAACAAGTTCTCTCCTAAGTCAAATCACAGTTCAGCATATAAAATTTCATCTAAAATCATTAAATTATGCTCCAAATTCAGATTTCATATAAAACATGCAAATCCACGAATTCGAGCTACCAACATGATGATCATGACAAGAAAATACATGCTGAAATTTCTACGACTTAGGAGGAATTCCGACGATTTCGGTAAGCATTAACCCACCCCAAAAGCTCGTCCAACACTTGCTAGAAGTCGATAGGAGAAGCCCCACGCTAGATCAACCTCCAACGGAGTCAATTGAGGTGCGCGCGCAATCCTCCAAAAACAAGGAGAATAAACATAAGATCGCTCCTCAAATTCACAAAGAAATTGAGAAGAGCAACTAGAGAGGGAAAGAGGAGAAGCTACCAGTGTTTCTCCAAGCTCCAGCACAAATGAGAGTCTAGCAGGGCCGGTTGGGGATAAACCCAACAGTAACAATTATTAAAAAGCCCCTTACCAACTCAATTTGCCACCTGGAGTACCGGTACTCAAATTTGGTACCAATACCCGACATTGATCCAGCAACCACGAGCCGTTGCAGTACCGGTACCCAGTCCCAACACCGGTACTCACCAACAGGTACCGGTACACAACACCAAGCTGCACAAACCCGAGAGCACCCATTCATGTAATCCCTCTGGGATACCAGTACCCCTCTCAAGTACCGGTACACAATACTCAAAATCCTGCTTTTGCAGATTTCAGTGTCCAAACTCCAACTCTCACAGCTCCGAGTCCCTTTTCGTGTCTATTTCATGCCAAAACGACTCCGACTCATCCTGACACTCTACAGATGTGTTGACAAGCAACTGATTGTAATAATTGAGATTTCTGACTTATTGATTAAACCCTTTTGTTTGACGATGTTTTTGTGTGTAATGTAATTATTTAAGCACTCGTCAAATTTCAGGAGAAAACGAGTTAAAACGGAGAAGTTACACGACCCGAAAGAATCACTTAAGTGAATACTAACTCCGATTTTCCGGAGAGGCCATGGAGTATAGTTGGCTTTCGACGCGTATCGAACTCCGATCATAGTCGTCCAATAGCTCGTTTTCAACGGCTCGACTATCCTGGACCCATTGGCACTGACGGATTTGGATTTGGATGCACGAATTTCGAGAAAAAGGGGGTTTAATGGTTTTTACTTATAATTATACCTATATGTGGTTTTGGTGGAACCAATGAGGGTAGGTTTTGTCGCAAATCGGAGACCTTTTCAGACGAAACGAAATGCTAGATTCGATGCCCCAGTCGTGCTGATCGCGCTGGCGCAATCCGTTCGGAAATCCGACGGACGGATCTTCGGGAATCGTGAAAAGTCCGCTAAGAGGTCAAGTTGGCAAAACCGATTAATCGCGAAAAGGTCCAATATTTTATGCGCGATCTTGCGCGAATTCGAATGTCGAGGGACCTATACAGATAATCCACATGTTGGCAGGGGGCTTGGTAAAAAGGGTATTGGACTGGGAGGGGTTTTCTACAATTATTCATATGATATAAGTGAGGTTTTAGGGTTCAGCCAAGGAAACCCTAACCCTAATCTTCCCCAGCTGCGAGATGAGGATGTGTTCTATGGCTCGTACCTTTGTCGGCTCCTCTCATTATGCTCCTATTATACTATCCGTTACATATACTATTCGTTACATTTATCCTTCCCACCTTCCTTGCAGTGGCTCGCACGTGGTGACATGGCTGCAGCCCAGCTTCATGGGTGGACATGCATAGACTGCTTCCAGAGAGCTGACACTTCTGCCACGTTGGCTTGGATGCTTTCCAGGTTGCCCAATTCCAGATTGGGTGACTGTACTTTTCGATTGAGTGCTGGGGACGAGTGGTCTTGGTGCTGGCCAAAGGGTTTTGGCTAATGACTTATTTGGCCTTCAGGGCTTTTGGCGTGGCCTTGAAGTGGCAGCGAGTGGGCAGCAAAGGTTTGGGTGCTTTGCTACGTCCACCGGTCAGTTGTTCCGAGTCGCTGCTTTGTTTACTAGGGGTTCTTGGTAGCCTTCTTAAGGCTTGGCTTTGGCGCAAGATAGCCGTCTAAAGCGGCTTTTTGCGGAGCCTTTAGTGAAAAGCTAAAGGCGTTCCCGAACCCCGGAACCTGCTAGTCAGGTCTCCAATAGGAGTCGGGTGTTTACGACGGTTGTTGTAGGTGTTGCTTCGCCTTTTGGGTTTTCGGGTATGGCTATGTACTTTAGCGTAGTAAAGTACACTAAAGATCCGAAAAGACCTGGCACGTGCGTTTGGTCTCCAGCTAATTAGGCTGGCAGCATGAGCGACTGTCCAAAGTCGTACAGCCTCCGGCACGAGTGGAAAGCCTCGTGACGGCCGGTGACGCCACGCACGTGCTCGCTACACTTTAAGTCTATTTGACGCGCGTGTCGCGCTTCTAGCGCTGATTGAGTGTTTGGTCCCGTAGTAACGGCGACAACCTCCACTCGTGCTACAAGTCGTGCTCAACATCTAGTAGTACGAGTGAAGGGCTTCGAATCCTCCGAATAGCCTAGTGGCCTTTCCTCTGGCCTTGGAGCTTTTTGTCACGACCTTGTATTTTACGGGAATGGTCTGGGCTCCTCTCGATCCCAACCAGCGGCCGCCGGCCCTCCGCCCGTGCTCAACCCGTTCCTCTTCCACCCCACCAATCCNGAGCTTTGCACCATACTATCTTCCTTTATCTACTCTGCCTGGTCGTTCCATGTGTAGTATCTTGTGTAGGGGTAGAGTAGATGGTGTCCGTATATTCTATACTTGTGACCTGGTTGGTCGGTTCCCCTATTTGCATCTGTGACCTGTTTGGTCGTTCGTTACTTTCTGTACATTGACCTATCTCGGTCGGTTCACGATGACCTATACGGTCGATATGCCCAGAGGGGCAGTGATTGTCGGCTGGTTGCCGACGGTTGGCTATTGAGCATATCAGCATCGATCGTCACCACTCGTTCGCATCTCACGAACACCGGCGGTCTGATCCACCGCAGGGGGTGTTCTTTTCCGGAAAAGTGGTTGGGTATGCCCACCCGTGAGCCCAGAGGCTAAGACTGGGTTATATGCAGGTTGAGTGAATGTGGCACGAGCTTGAGGTCTCCGGACCAACATGGCAGGTTCAGATTGGGTACTTTTGGACTATCCACCAGTTAATGCATACATACAGTAGCAGTAGTTCTTTACTTGCACTTTCTATTCTTATATCATAGTAGCTACTGTATTTTGTTTACTCTTACTGTTGTTAAGCCTCCTTTGCTGGTGCGTACCCTCGCCCTCGTCGGCTTGCGGTACCCACTAGGAGGGGAGATATATTTACATGTTCTCACCCCCCGCCCCCCATTACAGGTGACGTCGCTGATTCGAGTGGGACAGCAGGTGAGGAGCGAGTCTAGCACACGTTAGAGCTCCGTCCCGTTTTGGTTATTCCCTTCACCTTACCTAAATAAATAGTAGACTTATTACTATGGTTCAGTTTCATCTTATGATTTTAGTATTTGGACTTTCGCTGGTTTACATGATGTAATAAAAAGGGATTTATGAGCTTTCCAAAATGAAATGGTTTTCTATCCCTCGTGGTAGCGCTTTTTAAAGGAAAAGGATTTCATATGAAAAATAGTTTTAAATAGTTTTCTACCCCTCGTGGTAGCGTTTTAAAAGATAAAAGTTTTCGTGTGGGAAACAGTTTTAAAAAGGAGTTTTCTGTGAAATTCTGTGACTTAGTATTTCAAAACTTATTTCTGGGTAGGGAACGTTTAAATGATAGATCTGGTTTTATGTTTAGATATTGTGGATAAATCTGGGTTGTAAATGGTGAATGCATGAATGTATGTATGCGTAATTGTTGTATGTTCATTCAGTTGTGGTTGTATCCTGGTTGCGTTTGTACTTGTGCGACGCCGTGCAAATACAGGGGAGACTTTGTCCGTGTGAACAGTGGACTCCCTGTGTTTGTGGCGGATCTGACATACTCTGGGGTCAGGTTTTTCAAAAAAAAAATTTCTAGTCGTTTCCGCTATACTTTCAACTCGAGAGGGACCCCGGGGCGTGACACTGATACTGTAATCAGTCAGACAGCTAAGCCCCCGAGACACTACAGTATCTTGACTAACCAAGTATGTTTTCTTTGCAGTGTCCTAGATCTCCTTGGCTGTGGGTAAGCGGATGAAAAATGATCTAATATCTTTGTTCATAGTATCCAAAAGCCAAGACTTGACCATGCAGTTTTCATTCTACCAGGTTTCATAATCTTTAGAATCTTTATTTTCTGGTGCAACTTTTTTGCCAAACATGAAGCCCAAATGTTTTCTGCCTCTGATTTTATTCTCTTCATTTAAGCACCATTTGGTGTAGTTGGTATCATCAAAATGTTCAGGGGTAAGTGATGAGGACAACTCCTGCATATGAAGAGTAGACATAGCAGGAGCATCCTCCTTCATAGGTGTCGAACTACTATTATCTGGAGTAGCCATCAGAAAGACACTAAACTCTGGCTCCTAGGGTAACAGAGGGGTAATCAGAGTTGGCTCTGATACCATATAAAAAAAATGGTTTCTAAAATAATTCTGATAATGATTTTCATTGATAACATACAAGATATATATACATAAAATTCCTATCATTATTATCTCCACAATTATAGGAGATTCAAATAAAAGGAATAGTTACAAAAGTAGGAGAAATATATGCTGAAAAAACATAACAACCTCATTTATAGCTAATCAGAATGTTGATTGATTTCAACGGTAAGTAAAGTACTATGTGGGCTTTAGAACTAAGATGACATTATAGTGACATGAAATGTAGAAGAAAACTTAAGATATGGAACATGGTGGAACTTAAACAACTAAGTGAACTTGAACTAGAGAATAAGTAAACTTGTGAACAAACTTAGTGGCTAACCCTAAAGATCAATGGAACTTAGGGTGTAAGCTAAGATATAAGTTGCAACCTTTCGAAAGTATCATCGTAGAAGAAATTCTAGTACCCTCAACTCCCCATGTCGCAAACCTTGGGAGAAACCCGATTACGCTCGACTCCCTATGTTGTACTTGGGAAAACCCGATTGTCTTCGACCCCGAGGGCCTACCGATGGAAAGAAGCCCGATGGCCCTCAACTCACCATGAGGTGTATAATGAGTAAATGAAACCAAACTAGTAAGTTGGTTAGAGATATGAAATAATTTGGGACAATCATGTAGACCTATGACATTATTATATCATTATGGCAACTTATTATTTCGCTAGAGGCATAGTAGTTCTATTTCATATTGTATTTCCAATGTGGTAAAGTAGCTTTTTTTATTGCTATTGTTCTACTAATGCATCTTTTGGACCAAATAAATGTAATGGACCACTTATGGCAGTTGCACTCATTGAAAACTTATTTCAGTTCTCGCCACATTATTGTTGCTGTTCAGAGCCATCTTTCACAGGGGAGGTGCATGATCGCGCCAGAGGCATCGTGAGTTAGATTGTCTATGGGTCGGTCTAGAGAGAGTACCTCTTTTTGTTTAAGCAAAGAACATATAACATTTTGTGTTCAAGTGATCTATACACAAAAATGTTGGCATGTAAATGTTTTAAATTAGAAGTTTATTTACTCTAATACTTTTGTACCCAAATCTCATATATATTGTACAGTTGCAGTATGTTCTCGCTTTGTGCAGGTAGGAAAAGATCATACCCGTTCGACGGGTCTGTTGCACGTGCTCAAGCGGGCCGGTTCCTTGGGCGGGCCTCAGGGCGTGACAATCTCTATTAGTATTGTCATCTAAGTTAACAAAATCGTCAAATTATTGAACCTATTTGAGAAAGGTTCAAAATGCAACATTCAGATTGGTTAAATTTTTTATTTACGGGGGTATTTGACACAAAAGCAAAGTACAAGATGGTTTTGTAATTAAGCCCCAATGTTTTGATACATTTTGTTTTTACAGATCTAATATATATATATATATATATATATATATATATATATATATATATATATATATAGAACTAGGCTAATATACTATCAATAACACCAAGTCATTGGTGCTACCAAGTTTTTGGTCATTGGATTAAGAGATGTGCGGTTAGGATGATGTGGACCCCCTAGGGTTGAGTGGGTGGTTGGTTGAATAGTATGATCTAACGGGTGAAAATGATCAAAAGGGTAGATTTAACTGCGGAAAACTTGGTAGCACCAAGTGCTTTGTGCTATTAATAGCGTAGTAGTCGGACTCTATATATATATATATATATGTATATATATATATATGTATATATGTATATATGTATAATAATGTATAATAGTATAATATAATATAAGGATACATATGATACATAATATATATATATATATATTATAAATATATATTATATATATATTAATATATAGTATAATTATATGGATCCGGCTACTATACTATTATGAGTATGATCGCTCTCGTACTCATAAATCGTTTTCGATGATAGAGCTTCCGAATTGACGATCCGTTAAACCTTATTTATAGCATTTAAAACTTATATAAATCAAATTTTATAATTTTTTGACATCATTTACCTTACGATCAAGATGTCACAAATTTGACAATTTTTAATAGCCGGTATGGGATACTTGCTAGTTTAACGGTGTAAACGAATCGGAATTTGTTGAATTTTTGATAGAAAATTTCTATTTACTACCTAGATAAAGATCAATAACTCCGATCTTGAATTAAAGGATCCGATCATCCTTTTTTAGGACGTCGTTCGATTTTGACCGTTTATTTTATGCCCGCTTGATGAACTTTATTATGATTTCGAAAATTTACGAAATTTATTTTCTAGAAGTTTCAAATGCTCTAGATCATATTTAACGGAGTGGATCGTCGATTCGGAAGCTCTATTATCGAAAACAACTTATGAGTATGAGGGCTCCAATACTCATAATAGTATAGTAGCCACGGCCTATATATATATATATATATAGAGTCCGGCTACTATGCTATCGATAGCACGGAGCGCTCCGTGCTGCCACGTTGTTTTCGATGATGCGGCTTCAAAATCGACAATCGGCTCCGTTAAACTTGATCTACACTATTGAAAGTATTTGAAAACTAAATTTCAGATTTTTTCGACATCATTTGACTAGTGATCAAAAGATCTCAAAATTGACAATTTTAATGGCCGATGTGGTGTGTTTGTGAGTTTAACGGTGTAAAACAATCCAAATGCGATGAAAATTTTATAGAAAATTCTTTTCACCATTTAGAGTAAGATCAGTGTATCTGATCTTGAATTTAAATCTTTTATCATCATTTTTCATGAGATTTTTATTTTCAGTTGTTCAATTTTAGACTACTTGTTTGATAGGTAAATGATATCGAAAAATTATGAAATTTAGTTTCTAAATACTTTCAATAGTGTAGATCAAGTCTAACTGAGCCGATCGTCGATTTCGAAGCCGCATCATCGAAAACAACTTGGTAGCACGGAGCGCTCCGTGCTACCGATAGTATAGTAGGCTAGTTCTATATATATATATATATATATATATATATATAGAGAGAGAGAGAGAGAGAGAGAGAATGAGGCTACTATGCTTCTGGAAGCACGGAGCCTTCCGTGCTTCCAAGTCATTTTTGATGTTGCGACTTTCGAATCGTCGATCGGCTCCGTTAAACTTGATCTAGAGTATTTGAAGTATCTAGAAAATAAATTTTGCAATTTTTTGATATCATTTGCCTAGTGAACTAAGGGGCTCAAAATCAACGGCTGAAAATAAAAATCTTACAAAACGTGATAATATGACATTAAAATTTTAGATCAAAGATATTGATCTTGTTTTATATAGTATAAAAAATTTTCTATCAAAATTTCACGTGATTTGGATATTTCTACACCGTTAAACTTGCAAACGGCTTATCACGGCCATTAAAATTATTGATTTTGAGTCCCTTCGATCACTAGGCAAATGATATCGAAAAATCATAAAATTTATTTTCTAAGTTACTTCATAATCTCTAGATCAGTGTAACGGAACCGATCGACCGGCATTCGAATCCACATCGAAAACGAACCTCTGGAAGAAGCATAGAAAAAGGCTCCGTGCTCGATGCATAGTAGCCTCTCTCTCGTCTCTCTCCTCTGCTCTCTATATATATATATAATATAGGGTCCGGCTACTTACTATTATGAGTACGATCACCCTAGCTCATAAGTTGTTTTCGATGATAGAGCTTCCGAATCGACGATCCACACGTTAACGTTATTTAACAGCATTTAAAACTTCTAGAAATCAATTTTACAATTTTTCACATCATTTACGCTTACGAATCAAGAGGTCAAAATTTGACAATTTTAACGGCCGGTATGAGATACTTGCTAGTTTAACGGTGTAAAAGAATCGGAATTTGTTGAATTTTTGATAGAAAATTCTATTCACATACATAGATAAAAGATCAATAAAACCGATCTTGAATTGAAGGATCCGATCTCTTTTTTAGGACGTCGTGTCGATTTTAACCGTGTCATTTTATCCACTTGATGGACTTTATATGATTTCGAAAATTTACTGAATTTATTTTCTAGAAGTTTCAAAATACTCTAGATCATATTTAACGGAGTGGATCATCGATTCGAAAGCTCCATCATTGAAACAACTTATGAGTACAGGGCATCCATACCAATTTATTAAAAAATATCTCAATAATAAAATAAACAGTTATGATCAATTTATTAAAAATAGCATCTCTATTCATCTATTTTACATTAACTTAAAATTTGAGTTTAAATTATGAATTAAATTTAATTGTACCAAATTTGAATTAACATTAATTTTTTATTACAGGTGCGACCAAAATTAATTTTAAATTTTAAAGTAAATGTGATTATTTTGATTTTTAGTTTAAAATACATATTTAAATTTAATTCATCAAAATAAAAAAGTATATAAAATGTTCGATGTATATAAAAAAGAACACAGTAGGATATTGTAATATTTTCTAATAAATATAACTTATTAATTATAAATATAATTTTATTGTAAAATTTGGATATATATAATGTACAAATTATATTGATTTGAAATAAATTATAATAATTGTTACGTGCATTTTGCACGTACATTCAACTAGAATATATATATATATATTATATATAAAAGAAATAAAAAATAATAAAAGCAAGTCAAGCGAACGTTATGCTGAGGCTAAGCAAAGAATAGACTCATGCTAAGCTTCTAGATTGGCTCCCAAATTTCGCTGCATGATTCAAATATTACACCTCAAAGAAAATAAGATAGAATAGTCTCACCTCCTTATTAGCTAAAGAGATCGAAGAAAGAAAATAAATAAAATAAAGTTTAGAAAAGACAAAATAGACTGTCCAAAAATACTTTAAAAATATCATTAAAAAAGACAAAAAAGCTGGATGAGAAATAAAACAAGAGACTCTTACAAATTACTTAAAAGATATATATTAGCGGGAAAAAATCCTAGTTGATATCTAGCCATAGGCCGAAAAGAGGAAGTAAAAAAGAATTAAAACTTTACTTTCTCTAGCTTTCTCCCTCTAGAGAAAAAGCAGTGAGAAAGAGGGAAAGGGTGAGAAGATCGACCTAAAATCCTTCAAACAGTAGCTAACTAGTCCTTTTTTTACACCTACTAGATTGGTGTTGACATAGAAATGTGTATTGATTAATAAAACATACAATAATACAAAACCCATCTTGAGGTGATAATTAGTAAGCGTGCATGTGTTGTAACGTATTGAAATTCCGAAACGATATATTGAACTTGACCAAATTGAATTAAAGTGTCGAAAGAAAGCGAATGGACAAATTCCTCTTGCATTTCAATAATGTTGGACAGGCAAAAAATGATTTTGGAAAGACTTTAGAATGGTTTTAGCGTCAACGACGTGAGGTAGAGTCGAATCGAAAGCCTAAAACAGCATTCTGGAGCTGTTTAGCCGTACGAGGTGATGGTTGTACCGGTACAACCAGCGCAATCCGAGCTGAGTAGCTCTGGGGTTGCTGAAAAAACGACTCCAGACCTATGTACCGGTACAGACCCTTGACGTACACCTGCACCGAGAGGCAGCTCTCGGTTTGGCTCACTGTTTGCCTTGTACCCGTACAAGAATCTTTGTACGCGGTAAAAAGAGGCCCCAGACAGCACTTTGAAGTCTGATGCAATAAGACTTTGTGGGGGGTTTGTTTGCAATTGTTGCAACATGTTATGAGCCTAAGCCCTCTCCCTTTACAACAACACTCTCAAAACACTCTCTTCTATTTCTCTCTTTCTCTCTCTAGAAAACCCTAGGGTTTGGTGGAGAAGGTGGAGAGAAGAGAGAAGAAGTTGGATTTTGGAGCTTGGAGGCTTTGCGTGCTCTCAAACAAGGTGGACTTTGGTGAGCTCGTGCCAAGGTGAGTTTATTGCACAAAGAAGTCTAGGTTTGTTTTAAACCTTGGGATTTAGAGTTTTGATCCTCTAATTAACCTAGAAATCCTCTAAAGACCATGACTTCATGAAAAACATGGATTTTGGACCCCTCTCAGGTGATCACTAGGGCCAAAGTAGATGCCCTAGGGAATGGTTTAAAAGCTTAGGAACTTAGTAGAGAGCTTCCAAGTGATTCTAAACTTTCTTTTGCTTAGCAATGAGATCAATCTAGAAAAAATGTAAAAATATTATGTTAGGGCATCCCAAAGAGGGGTTTTGCCCAAATTAGATTTTGATCTATTGTTGATCATGTAGAAACTTAATGAGGGTATTTTAAACAGCGTTGAACGCTCGGTTCGACATCCGAGACGGTACGCAAAGTTATTGACAAAACGTCGTTTTCCGTACAATAGCCGCACACCGCGATTTAGGGCTTACAAAATTCCAGAAACCACGCGAAGCATCCTTGCAACCATCTAAGGTGGGTAGTACATTCCAAGGACATCGAAAATCTCTCTATCGAAGTGTATATTTTAGCATATTGTGCATTTTTGAGGGCATCTGCATAACAGGGTTAATTGTGAGCTTTGTTATAGCTTAATGTAAATCCAAATGCATGTTAATGTTGTAAGAATGTGAGAATGATGATCCCTATGTATGCATGATTGTGACAAGAACTAGAAGGGTTAGTAAACGAAAAGTGACACTTTGACATAGATCTAGCAAGTGACATCGACGAGCTCTAGAATCCTTAGTAAAACAAGGTGTGGCATTTGACATGAAAACAGGATATAGCACTTAGAAACAAGCGTGGCATGAGTACAAGAACTTGATAGTGTATATGATATTAGTGAAGCAAAGAATGCCAAGAACAAGAACGATTGAGATATTATGAACATTCAACCTTAGTGTTAAGGTCATTGAGCATGGTCTTCGCTTAAAGTTAAGGAATGGATTGAACTTGGAATCCTCAAATGTAGGATTGATCGTACTCACTTTAGTCCTTGCTCGAGGTGTGGTGTCCCCCATCGGCGCGATGTGCTCCGGAGTCGACATCAACTGGATGTAGCGAGTATCTCCCCAGAGGAAGGTCGCCATCGGGTGTAGCGAGTACTCCCGGATCATGGAATGGGAATTTTGAGTTTGGTGAGTTTTCAGGGCGAAACCTACGGGTTAGCCAAGAGATTGGGTTTTGACACTATGACCTTGCATTCATCATGAGCATTATATTGTGCATATCATTTTATATTGTTCAGGCATATTAGTTGCATTTGCTAGTTGGTTACTTACTTTTCTTTATTCTATTATGCCTGATTAGACCTAGTGGGATAGTCGGCGTGATTGGTTGCCGAACCCACTGGGAACTTTGTTGTAGTTCTCACACCCCTATTTCCACAGAGCCGGGACCCAGCGAGCCTGCAGACGATCGCGGTAAGGGCATCGCGTCCTAGGTAAAGACCGCCCGAGACATTTATCTATTTTAGTTGCATACCCCTTTTGTTATATGTCATCTTTTGTACTTGACGATTTAGTTGTTAAAGAAAAGAATATGTATGTTGTGAAAGATCTTTATATTTAAATGCAAGAATGATATTTTGAGATCCTGTGATGTAAAAGAAAAGAAATGATAAAAAATGTAATCGATTCCTTAAGTGTAGTTGTTTACTTTTACTCTTGGCTATTGCTTTCCCTCGTACAAGCCATTGTGTATACTTTCGCTTATGCAATTTCTATACTCTATCTGTACCTATTGTTGAGCCTTGGGCGGACAGGGGAGGCTCTTTCCGTTTGGCGTCTGTTTCACGCTCTCGAACCGGCCAAAGAGGATCGGGCTCGGGGCGTGACATGTGTAGTACGTATTTCGTAAAAAGACATCTATAATTGTAAAAAAAATAATTTAAACAAAATAAATATATAAGATTACTTCAATATTGGCCAAAAAAAAGTGAGCCATACACCCAAACACCATCTAAATCACAATCTTTACATTATATGAGATGGACAATTGTGATAAATTTTTATGACCGGGGTGACTGGATATGTTTCTCATCAGTGTCGATCATTACGTACCAATGACATAATATTTTTGTTATTATATATGTTAAGTTATCATAATTTTTTAAATCCTCACTCTAAAACTTTTCATCTTTATCCTTTCCCATAACCTGTTGAAGAATCTACTTACATTCCTAATCTACACCTATAATTTTTCTAGTAACAATTAACCATCTCCATCAATCCTCTCAACATTATGGTGCTAAGGCGTCGCTTGTTGGGTGTTGCGGATGGCGACAAAGTTCATATTATGTAATCTCTTAGTAATTGAATACATAATATTATATATACCCTAGCGAAAGTAAAAAAATTAAATAAAATTTGACTCGCCGATCAATGTCCTAACAAATTAATTTCAATGCCTTAATTAAAATAAATTAAATTTTCATGGTCTTCACAACTTAAAGTGTAAATTACACATTTTTCCCTCAAATTGTAAGAAAGTAACATATACTTTGGTCGACCAAAATAAATCAGTTGTAATTTTATGTCACACCCCAGATTACCACGTTTTTTCGGATATGCCAACAGACCAGCCGTATACAAAAACATTTTTTGTGTATACGAAGCGATGGTTGTACCTGTAATCACAATATAACTACAACCAGTAGTATAGAGCTGCTAAACAAATTAAATATATAAATAATATAAAGGAGTTCCTGTACATACCAAATGTCCACACACAACTCGCTTCAGCAAGTACCCCGGCAACATAACCATATGTACAAGAAAGCTCCAAAACTATCTGTGGAAGGTACTCCTCTAGCACGGCAACAAGACTGCCAGGGATCTAGCTCGCGACTCCCTTCCCACAGTCCGAATCAGCGACAGCAGCAGTCACAGACGAAGGCTCTACAAAAAAGGGTCAACAACTGGGTGTGAGAACTACAATAAAATAAGTAGTCCTCAATAGGTACCGCCACCGACCTCAACGGCTCACCCACTAAGTTTACAAAAATGTGTGCAAGAGATAGTAAGAAAAACTGGAATGAACTCTACAGCTACATGCTACTATACTATCGCTAACCACTACGAGCTATCTGCAGATATAAAAATACAATCTCTGACCCAATCTCACTAGGGACTGTGACACATCCGTCCCGCCTGTCGAAACTACACCGTACACCACTCCGAGGGCTGTCGGTTGAGAGCAGAGTCCGAACCGGAGAACTATGACATCAACGCAAAGCAAGGTAGCCAGACTCCGGAGCGGTACTCATGGGCACGACCCAACCGAGTATGCAAGCGTGTCTCTCCCCCAGCTCATTTAGGCTCTCACAGGCTGTAGTCCATGCAAATGGGTCAAACTAGTCTAACAACCAAAGATCACGTTTATTTGGCACAATCTGATGCAAGATACAGAAATCTGGGTCCACCGTCAACCGCGACGGCACCCGATAGTACCAAACAATCTACACACTATTATACAACGAACTCGGCATCCCAGCACGAGCGTAACCTCAACCTACACTAATCTAAGTATCCACCTCGCACTAACAGCGATGATACAGAATAAAAACAGCTCTTAGAGCTAAATCTGGTAACTTTTCAGAAAATAATAGTGTAGGGTTTACTGGTTTTCTCCTAAGTCAATTTTAAGTCCAACATGTAAAACAATTCTAGAATTTAAGGCTCCAAACTCAGATTCCATAAAAGCTATGCAAATCGATGAATTGAGCTTCCAAACTGGATACTACACAAAAACATACATGCTGATAAAAATTCCAACTTAGGAGGAAATCTGACGATTTCAATAAACATCAACCCACCTCGAAAAGCTCGTCCAACAACGGCGAGAAGTCAAAAGGAGGGAATCCACGCGCTCGCCCAGCCTCCAACGGCGCAATCGCGACGCCCACGCGCTCGAACGGCCCTCCGGAGCATCATCGAAATTCACCCGAGCTCAAGCCGCGACCTCCACCACGAACTACGTCCAAAACTAGAGAGAGATAGAAAGCAGCAACAAAATCCTCCTCTCTGAGCTCTCTGTACGTATATAAAGGCTGAGAATAAGGTTGGGTTGAATGCCTCTTCAAAAGACCAAAATACCCCATACCTACTCAAAAATACAGCTGGAGTACCGGTATTCCACTTGAATACTGGTACTCAGGCCCTCAGCCCTCAGCCCGCAGCCTCGCACACTGGGTACCGGTACTCGCCCAATGCAGTACCGGTACTCGGGCTCGGTACCGGTACTTGACAAGTAGGTACCGGTACTCAGCATCAAACACGTGCAAACCCGAGAGCTTCCAATTCTGCCATCTACTGGGGTACCGATACTCCTCTCCGGTACCGGTACTCAACATTAAAATCCTGCACTTTGCAGATTTCAGTCTCAGAACTCCACTCTCGCGTCGCGTTGAGTCCGTTTTGCATCCATTTTGCGCCAAAACGACTCTGACTTGTTCCAACACTCTCCAGATGTGTCGACAAGCCTCAGATGCTGACATCACCCAGGTCGCTAAACACTAAGGACACTACATTTTAACCTCAAACTTTCTAGATTATTGAAGTCGAGTCTCACGATTTAATTTAAATTACTAAATGTTGATTTGACCTTAATGTAGTAAGGGGCAGCATTTTGGTCATTATCATATCATCAACTACAACATAGTCACATTGCTGTTAACATGTTACTATTCAGTCAATTACATTGGATTGTAAGACTTGAATGCAATATGTAATAACCCGTGCAATGCAACGAATAGATAATTAGAGAAAAAATACAAAACACTGATAAAGGAAGAGGAAACTGTGATGAAAGAAGCGACGATGAGAGTGGGATTCATCTTGCCAATGAAGGAAAGTAACAACTGAAGGAAAGAGGAACAGTTCAGCCCAATGCAGAGGGGTGACCTAGTTCGGCTCAAGGAAAGAAAGAGAGAAACTTAGTTCGGTTCAAGCAACGAAAGAGAGAAACTTGAGCCAGTTCGGGGTGGAGCCCACATTCAACAATGATCGATTCGGTTCAAGTAAAGAAAGAGAAAAATTCGGTTCAAAGATAGAAACATGTGGAGCAGTTGGGCTGATTCAGTCTAATAGAATGTGTTGTCCCGGTTCGTTTCAAGCAAACAAAGATCAAAATCAGGTTCAGTTCAAGAAAAAAAGAGGAAAACATGTTGAGGACTTGAGCCAATTTGGGATGGAGCCCAGATGGAGCCTACACTCAATAATGATCGATTAAGCTCAAGCAAAGAAAGAGAGAAATCCAATTCGATTCAAGCAAAAAAGAAAGAAGCATGTGAAGGACATGAGTCAGTTCGGGTGGAGCCCATACTCAACAATGAAGAGAACATTGCCACGTGGCAAATTTAGGAGAAATAATGTATATATAGGTATATAGGTATAGAAGGTATAGATGAAGAGAACATTGCCACGTGGCAAATTTAGGAGGAATAATGTATATGTATAAATGTATAGATATAGATACTACAAAGTTCGAGACAAAAAGTCATAATAAATTAAAGTTGGACGACCAAACATAAAGTTCAATTAGAAAGATTATAATTTATCTTTGCTTTAACTTTTGGAACATGGGTAGTCGACGCAAAAATTTAGATGTGATATCCTATCAATGAAAAATTATATTTTTAGATTATATTTAAAATTTTATTTTATATGTGTAAAATCTAAATTGACCTGCATAAATCTAAAGAGAAAACAACTAAAATTAAAAAGAAAAAGATACAAGTAACACCTCTTGATAGAGATGGAAAAATGACTAGCACTCTAAGAATAGAAGACAATTAGGATAATTCGCTGTCAAAGTCGATCAACAGTGGTGGTAGATCTAATATTATTATCAGTTCACAAAGAAGATAAAAAGAGAGCTAATTGAGATTTAACCAACTTTGGAGGGATGGGTCAGGGTTAAGAGTACGAGGAAGAGGGGTAAATGTGCGAGTTCCANAGTTTCCTTCTATTACACACCAAACTCGCACGTGGTCTAGAGCCGAACCTAATTTGAGGGGAGAAACTAAATCTCAAGCCGTGCATAACGAGCACAACATAATTGAATGATTCAAGTGAAGGAAAGACGTACTATCAAGATTGATTGATGCTGTCCTCCATTCATTGTGTTATTACATATTCTTTCTTATTTTGCTTGGAAATGTTTTTTTTTTTTTTGAGAGAGATAGGTAGCACGCTACCCGCTTCGTTTATTTCATTTAGAAACTTAGCTAGAAATGTGAATCAACTAGAATTCGAACTTGGGTCTCGGGTACCAACCACCAAGCCCTTTGCCACTTGCTCTAGGGACGGTCGGTTGCTTGGAAATGTTGATTGCGATGATGAGGTAGTTAATGATCGATATGCATGAAGTGTAACCGCTGCGCTAGTGAACATACCTCCACAACAAGGATTAAAGTATCGTGGCACGGGGTCGTGCCGGGAACATGCCGGCACAATACGGCACGGTGCAAGCCGGACTATGCCGATGCGTACCGGTCAAAAAAATGTGTGCCGATACGTAATGACATGAAATATTTATTTTCTTTGCAACAAAATATGCCAATTATTTATTATATATTTTTATCAAATATTTTGAACTTTGTTGAGAAATTTACCTACTAATTTTAAGAATAGAGGGTCTTGAGTTGTGCCATCGGTACGGAGGCTGTATCGTACCGATATTTTGCTGGCACGATACGGCACGGTGGATACTATCCGTGCCGATAGACACTTTAATTCTTGCTTCACAATTGTAAGATATCAAGCTTCTTATTCTATAACTAGCAAAATTTTTCTAAGAATAATTCATGTTATGATTTACACATTTGTGAAGATATATTATGGTATTATGAGGAGTTAAATGTTATGTCGCATGATATTTCAATTCTTTGGCTCTTCATATATGACGACCAGACTTCAAATGGTTCTTAAATTCAGTTTCACGATTGCGTAGTATCTGTACAGCCGTTAAATTCAAGGCCTAATGTAATAATATGCAATTGCCGTTACCTAAGTAATGCATGACAAAATAGTGCACCACTAAATTATCCATCCAATGACGGGATAAATTTTACTAACAAGGAACAAAGTTCTTAGGATACTAACAATATGCGAGTATATGGCACACTAGAAATCAGAGTATTTCTTAAAATTCACAGAGGTACACATCAGGTAGAAAAGTATATTTTATCAAAACTGAACATGAAAAGCATGTGGAACAAAATGAGGCTATTTTTTATTCCATCAAAAAGAATTTATACCAATATACTAAGGGCATGATAAAATTCATTGCATGAAAAGTTGAGAAAATGGCATACCTGAAATGGCAATGATGGCAATGGGTCACAATCCCAGAAAAGATCATCCCCTTTCCCTTCCAAATAAATACGAGCATCTAATCTTGCTTTTCCTTCTCGAGAATAGATAAAAGTTAGGACATATTGCCTACAGAAATGATCCCTAAGTTTATCCCATGAATGTTGGAGATGGCGCCTCCATTCCTTATATTCTGCAGCACTAATGACGAGATTTTGCCCAATGCCTTCATTGCATCCACCGCCAGCTTCCTTGTTCTCAATTTTCCGTGCAAAGGTTTTCAATACAGCCATAGGTAACAGTTCATCAGCAACAGTAAATGCAGTTCCTAAGAGTGCAACTTGCTGAGCATCTGTTTCAGCCCTAAAATTTAAAGAATCTTTTGACTCCATGAGGCTATCATCTTCAGAAGGGCCAGGTAGGGCCTTTATTAATGTTTCAATATATCTATCAAATACTTGAAGAATCTTGTTTAAAATGGTTCCTCCGAAGTGTATAACAGCCAATGGTGTAAGCTGATCCAAAATATCCTATGCAAGATAGAAAAGAAGGCATCGTGTTAGTGAGAGTATAATCCTATAGGCTGCTAATGAAATTTATTCTCTCTTTAGGTGTAAACAATAGATACCAAGAACACTTAAACCAGGAAAAGTGCCCAAGCACACTGTTTTAATATGCTGGTGCTACATTGGTGACGTATATTTGAAGGATCAGTATCTAAAGCCAATGTGAATTTCTTAAGGCCATTAATTAGCCTAAGTTAGAGTTCTGGGCAAGGCAAGTTGACTTCTAGAACTAACAAAAGTTTAATCTACCACCGGCAATCCAGACCAGACAAACTTAACACAACCCAATGACTTGATCTTAATCAAATTTTGGATGCAAACTCCGTTTAGCTTCAGGCTGCTATGCTCTGCAACAATGCATATTAACATTTCAAAACATTGGAAGCAAACAAAAATCAAGCAAAATAAGAAAAAATAAAGGTTTGGGTTTCTGGCAAGTCATCTATGTTGATTAGTAATCCAATATTTTTTATAAGTTTAGATTTAGTCGTATTAGTAATTTAAATTTATTTCCGTCAAATTTATCTCTTAATATTTGTTGGTTAGACATTAGAGATAAGTTCAAATCTTGTTAAGTGATTGCTATTAGGATTTTTGCTTTATGCCTATATATAGGCTGCTGTAGATGTGTAGAAAATTATCCACCACCCAAATTCAGTCCAAGAATAATTAATAAAGCTTTTAGTTTACTTTGCCGCCAAACCTCTCTACAATTTATACTCCTCTCCCTTCCAATAAGTGATATCAGAGCCAAGTTGAAGAAACCTTAGGATGAAAAAAAAGATCATCGACTTCATGAGCGAGGACGTAGAACGTGCCAGCATCGCGCTTTCCATCGACATGGACATCGATAGTTGATCACGGCCCTAAATGGATAATTCAACCATAGCTTCCAAAGTTTACGAGAAAAATCTTCGATTACTAGAGTATCCAAATACAATGCTTATTCTCATCCCAGGAGTTATGGGATATTGTGAAGGATGGCTTCACAGATGTCATCGACAGTGAGTTCGAAATACTCACTACTGCAAAGGTGCGCTCAAAGATTGCTGAAAGAAAGACAGAAGAGCACTATTCTTTCTGTATCAGGCGGTGGATAAAGTTATTTTTGAGAGGCTGTCGAATGCCAAGATAGCTAAAGAGGCCTAGGACACGCTCGAGATAAGTTATTGAGACGCAAATAAGTACAACTCCAAACTTTTAAAGATAGATTTGAATTCTTACAGACACAGTTAGTTAATTCGGATTCGGCAAAAATTCGGTACGGGTATAATTCGGATGAAATTCGTCTTTTAATTTTTAAATTCGTTGAAAAATATGGCTAAAAAACGGATTCAACAATTATTCGGATACGTGATTTATACGGATATTATACATTCACCAATTAAAAATTCGGAATCAAAAATTCGGCTATATATATAATAATTAATATACTATATATATTATTATTATAATTTTTATATATAGATTAAATATATTTAAAATTATAATAAATATATATTAATAATATATAAGAGGAATTGAGCTCCTATGCTTTTAAAAGTACCAAGTCATTGGTACTTGTAAGTTTTTAGTCCTTGGATTAATAGATGTGCGGTTAGGATGATGTGGGCCCCCTAGGTTTGAGTGGGTGGTTGGTTAAATAGTATAATCTAACCGGTGAAAATAATCAAAGACATAGATCTAACGGTAAAAAATTCACAAGCACCAAGTGCTTGGTGCTTCTACAAGCACCATAGCCGGACTCTATATAAGAGTTATATATTTAGAAATATTAATAAATATTTACAAATTTATAAATAAAATATAATATAATCATATCTTTATATAAAAATAAAATACTATATAGAATAAATAAATATATATTTATAAATAAAATTATATATATATATATATATAGAGTTGAGCTAGAATACTATCGATAGCAAACGGGCTCCGTTGCCACCCATTTGTTTTCGCTGATGGAGCCTCCAAATCGACGATTAGCACCGTTGAACATGATCTATATCACTTGAAGTGTTTAGAAATTAAATTTCAAATCTTTTCGACATCATTTGCCTAATGATCAAAGGGTTTCAAAATTTGTAATTTTATGGTCGATATGAGACGTTTTCTCGTTTAACGGTGTAAAGATATCCAAATCAATTGAATTATTGTTAAAAAATTCTTTAAACTATTTAAAATAAGATCTATACTCTTGATCTTAATTACAAGACTCCTATCATCATTTTTTACAGAATATTCATTTTCAGCCGTTCATTTTTGTGTCCACTCGATGGATAAGAAAATAATATCGAAAATATATGAAATTTGATTTCTAAACACTTCAAGTGATATAAATCATGTTCAATGGTGCCGATCATCGATTTGAAGGCTCCATCATCGAAAACAAATGGGTGGCAAAGGAGCCCGTTTGCTATCGATAGTATTCTAGCTCAACTCTATATATACATATATATACATATATATACATATATATACATACATACATATATATACATATATATAAATATACATATATAGAATTAGGCTGGAATACTATTAATAATAAAACGCTCTTTTTGCTACCAAGTTTTTAACCCTTGGATGAAAACTTGTAGGGTCAGGATGATATTAGTCGGTTAGAGTTGAGTGGTCCCCCTAGGGTTGAGTGGTCCCCACCGGGTTATAGTATTTAATCCAATGGTTAGAAATAATAAAAAGAGTTGATCCAAAGGCTAAAAAATTAGTAGCAACAATAGAATTTTGCTACTAATAGTAGCCCAGCCCAACTCTATATATATATATATATATATATATATATAGAATTGAGCTTCTATGCTTTTAAAAGTACCAAGTTGTTGGTGCTTGTAGATTTTTAGCCATTGGATTAAGCAATGTGCGGTTAGGATGACGTGGGCCCTCTAGGGTTGAGTGGGTAGTTGGTTGAATAGTATAATCTAATGATTGAAAACGATCCGAGGAGTAGATCTAATGGTAAAAAATTTACAAGCACTAAGTACTTGGTGCTTTTACAAGCATCATAGCCGGACTCTATATACATATATATATATATAATTGAGCTCCTATGCTTTTAAAAGTACCAAGTCATTGGTGCTTGTAAGTTTTCGGCCCTTGGATTAAGGAATGTGCGGTTAGGATGATGTAGGCCCCCTAGGGTTGAGTGGGTAGTTGGTTGAATAGTGTAATCTAACGGATAAAAATGATCAAAGGCGTAGATCTAACG
>NW_017890861.1:0-5959 GCF_001540865.1 Ananas comosus | reverse complement strand
ATAGTGAGAAGGAGGTCCACCGTGGACCTCCCTCTCATGCGGTCCACGAGGCCAAAGGGGCCTCGTGGACCGTGCTCTATGAAAGAGCTCCCAACGCCGCGATTTTCCAACGACCCAACACCGCGATTTTCCTCGGACGACCTCGGGCGAGACGGACGACGCAACCCGCAGCCCTCTTGCTCTCTGTGCCGGCCAGGGCGGCGAAGAAGGAAGAGGACGACGACACCGATGAGTTCGACGACCAGAGCGGCGACGATGCGACCGGCTGCCGCGATTGCCATTGCCGTTTTTTTTGCCGAATAATTTGCGAATCGCGAATAATTCGCGTATGAAAAATACGCGTTTTTTTCCGAATTTTTCGGAAAAATACGGAAACGGCCGTTTAATTCGTATCTTCAAAAATTCACGAATAATTCGCAAATTATTCACGAATTTACTAACTAGGCTTACAGATAAACAATGGTGAATCAATCGACGACTATTTTAGTCAGGTAGTATCAGTATCAAATCTAATACAGATGAATGGAGAAGACTATCTTGACAAATTAATTGTTGAAAAAAATCATAAAATCAATTACTGGCAAATATAATCATGTTGTTTCTTCAATTGAGGTAGCCAAAGACATAGACAAGCTAACAGTAGAAGATTCGTTGGGATCGCTCTAAGTCTATGAACAGCGTGTGAAACTGAGAGAGCACAGTGCACGCTTGAACAAGTTCTCAAAGCCCAACTACCAATCAGCGACACAACTCAGGGAGGAAACAGAGGCGGCAGAGGATGAGGTCGTGGAGGCCGACGCGGTCGTAGCGCGGCTGAGGCCAACGCCAAAACGAAATAGCCGTTGGTGATACAGATGGTTCAAATTCAAACAGAAAAGCGAGAGGGAGAGATAATTACCATAATCAGCAAAGGTATTACAAATCTTGAATTCAATGTTATTATTGCAATAAATACAGGCACTAGCAATTTGAATGCAGAAGAAAACAAGTTGATGAGCAGAATAATATTAATGCAAATTTTGTTGAAAATAAGGATGAATATTTTAAATCTAAGGATGGCAATAATGCACCTATGCTTCTCGTTTGCAATATTGTGGAAACCTCAAAAACTAATATTTGGTATTTAGATTCAGACAGTAGTAACCACATGTGTGGTAAAAGGAAGATGTTTATAAATTTAGATGATAAAGTAAATACAATGGTGAAACTAGGAGATGGAAGAAAGACTGTTCTTCAAGAAAAAAGTGACATTTTAATCCGAGCACGTAATGGTGATCACATTATAATATCTGATATTTTTATGTGCCTGGATTAGAATGTAATCTATTAAGTATTGGCCAATTTCAAGAAAAGGGTAATATTGAAGGATAAAGATAACAAATTAATTGCTAGTGCCAATGACTAGAAATTGCATGTTTTCTTTGAAAATTGATAATGATACTTTGCCTTGTTTGAATACAATTGTGCATGATGAATCTTGACTATGGCATTCATGATTTGGTCATTTAAATTTTGGATCTTTAAAAAAATTGGCTACAAAAATATGGTGAAAGGGTTACCCTACATAAGTTATTCAAACCAAATTTGTGAAGGTTGCATTTGAGAAAACAACATAGAGATTCGTTTCCGAAAAGAAAATCCGTTAAGAGCCACAAAACCTCTACAATTGGTTTATACAGATTTATGTGAGATGAATAGACGCTCCATTGAAAACAATAAATATTTTATGACTTTCATTAATGATTTTAGTAGAAAATTTTGGGTTTATTTTCTAAAAGAAAATTTAGAAGCTTTTACTAGTAGCATTCCAACAATTTAAAGCACTTTTTAAAAAACGGAGGGGCATTTATTTGAAAGTTCTACGATCTGATGCTGAAGGAGAATATTTTTTACAGAACTTAATGAGTTTTGTAGGGCACATAGAATTGAGCATCAAAGTACCATAGACTATTCACCGCAACAGAACGGTGTGGCAGAAAAAACCGCACCTGCAATAACTGGGATATTTTAAAATGAGGAATTCAAATAAAAATTGAATTTGAATTCAAATTTCGAATTTGATATATATAGGAACCGAGAGAGGACGTGGCGTGGTTTGATGCTAATTTGTGACTAAATCACGCGAAACAAAAACGTGATCTTGAAGGTCCTGCAGTGCTGAATGCACCGGCGCAGTCCGTTCATAAATCTGATGGACGGATTTACCGCAATTGCGCGAAAACCAAGGAACGTCAAATTGGAAAAAGTCGAATTTCAGAAAATCGCCCAACATTTTATGTGCCAAATCGTGCGATTTCGCGCATGAAGGTGTCGTTCTGCGCATTGCACGTACTGTGAGGGACTGGGGTTAAATTTCTAGGTTTTGGTGGATTTTTCTGTAATTTTTCCAAAGTGATCAAAAGAGAAAACCCTAGTTTCTCTTCTCCACTTCCCACAAACCCTAACCCCTCATCCGCTCCTTCTCACAGCCGCCTCCTCTCCTCTCTGTGCACGTCGCGCGCTGCCCCCAGCCGCTGGCAGCCTTTTTTCCGGCAACCCAAACTCCCTCTCCCTTCCCCTCACTTTCCCTCTCTCCCACCCTCTTTTCATCTCTGACCCGAGCTGCAAGGAAGGCCGTGCCACTCCCTCAGGCCCTCCATGCGTCACCTCACCTCCGGCAACCCCTCCCCCGGCAACCTCGAGCACTGTCAAGGTCGCCGCAGCCGCCAAGCTCCTTCCTGCGCAAACTTGGGTAGAGATGAGCCGCCCTTCTCCAAGCCGCCGTCGCCGCCACCTCTCTCGGCCTCTGGTAACCCGCCGCCGCTGCCCCTGACCTCCTCGACCCCGCACTGCCGCTGAGGAACCCCGAGCTAGAGCTCTCTCCCTGTGGGCCACACTTCCTAGGGCACCGCCGCCGCCGCTTCTCGTCACCGGCTGAGGGGAGCACAAGGCTCCCCTACCTCTCCGCACCTGACCCCGGCCGGCGCGCACTGCCGAGCCGCCAGTGGCCAGCCGGAGCGAAGGTGATCCCTGCACCTTGGACTTTTGTTCTTTTCCGGCCACCCGAAGCCTCTCCAAACCTCCGGAAAGGGAGCACGGCGATCCCTGACCCTCGTTGATTGTCGTGCTCACCTCGGATCCTGCCAGAAGGCTCCGTTTCGCGGCGTAGTCATCGTTGCTCCCTATACGCATTTGTCGCAGCACTTCGTGAAGCTTCGGCACGCTCCTCAACCATCGTTCGTACTACGAATAGTGAGCACGTTGTCTGGTACGTCGAGACCTGTCCATTGGTACCCTCGCTTCGTCCTAGTGTCGCACGGATTACGATAACGGCCCTAAACACTCGCTTTATGTTTGCAATTTTGCGAATTGTGGAATGTTTAGGGGTAAAAATGCAATTGGGCTTTGTCAGTTGCCTCTGGCAGCACGTGGTCACTATTTGTGACCCTCTGGACTTATTGTCCAGGTTCCGAAGCCCTCGTGCGATCGGAAATAAGATTTCAGTGCGTTTTTGGGCGAAATCGCCGATAGAACACTGTTTCGCGTTGCGATGGGTTTCCGGCTGCATTGCTGCCCTAGAAATCATCACCTAGCCTCGTTAGCTGGCCGTCGTGGTCCTGTCGTGTGTTCGAAGGCAACCGGTGAGCAATGGAGGCTTTCGGTGCCAAAGCGGACACTCCTGGAAGCCCGAAGTGGAATGGTCGGTCGGCGACGACCGAGTTGACCTAGGCACTTGTGTTTGCTGTCAGGACGCCCAAAGAGGTGTGTTTCGGGACAGCGGGTGATTCCTAATGTGAGTCGGTGCGTTCCGGGATGTTTCGTGGGTCCCGGAAGCATCCTGGAGTATTTCCGAGATTCCCAACGAGTTCGGGAATGGGGTTCAGGAAATCGATTCTGCCAGAGGTTTAGGGTTGTGAGCTTTGTGTTGAGTCCATAGGATTAGATCCTAACTCGGTGGACATGTCGTAGGTTCGGTCGACATCCCTCGCTTTGCAGGACCTTGATACAGCGACGGACACAGGTGGGTACTTCGATCCGAAGTCAATCCAGTGGCTTATCCTCGGTGACTTCTTACCTCTTTTCCTCCTTTTTGATTGTGTAGCTTATCATGATTACATGCTCAGTATCTTACACACTACTTGCTGCTAGTCATACTCTACAGTTATTTCGTCTCGTAGTATCATGATTGATCTAGTGGTATAGTACTCCAGGGATTAATTATTGTTGCATGACTTCGTCATTGATGATATTTCGTACTTGGTGATATGGTTATATAGACCTCATAAGTCAGTGACGTGGTGACATTTCTTCGGGAATATTAGACCGGATTTGGTCAGATAGGATTGTGGATTGTTAATCAGCTTGTTGCCACTGTTGGCCATTGAGCATATAACATTGATTGCCATAGCTCATGTGCATTTCACGTACACCAGTGGTCTAATCCACCATAAGAGGATATTCTTTTTTGGAAAAGTGGTCGTACTTTCGACCCGTGAGCCAAGCAGTCCTTTGCTGGGTCATATGCCAGGGAGACCCAGTGACACTTTGCTAGGGTCACATCCCTATTAGAGTAGGAGTGGCATTGCCTGAGGTCTTTAGACCAATACAGTAGTTAATTGGGTATACTTGTCTTATCAGTTACAGTTGACGCATAGTCTTTTTCGCTATCTCCCTTTGCAGTAGCGGTAATTCATACTATTATTATGGTTGTTTTCAGTTCAGTTATCATTGCCACTGCACTAGTTTGACTATTGATTATAGTTCATCATTGCTTTATTATCTCACATGACAGTAGTAGCCTCTTTGGTGATTATCAGTGGTCATTATTTATTATTATCATACCCGATTTACTTGTAACTACTACTGTTTATCCCTTCCATCTACCGGTGTGTATCCCTTCCATCTGCTGGTGTGTACAGCTCGCCTTCGTCTACTTGCGGTACCTACTGGGAGGGGAAGACTTGTTTACATGTTCTCACTCCTTACCATTTTTCAGGTAGCTTGAGCGATGAGGGTTGGGACAGTGCGTGAGGCCATAGATAGCGTGAGATAGAGATTCCGACTTTACGGTATCAGTTTTGGTTTGACGCTTACTGTATACACGTTAGTAGATAGACTTGATAGCTCCAGTCTCTTGCCACCCTCAAGCTTGTTAGAAAGGCAGTATTGTGGTTCAATGGATTTACTCGTGGATTTGAATATCCGTAGATTTTGAATACTTGTGAGATTTTGGCTGCACGTGAGATTTTGAACTTGGATTTCAAGTGAAGTTTTTAAAGTATACTCGTGGTTTTCGTAAATAATGGATTTCTACCCCTCGTGGCAGCTTGTTTCTAAAATAAAGGTTTTCATGTGAGAAACGGTTTTCAAAGTGATTTTCGGCTTTACGTGGATTTCGGGAAACTAGAGTTTCAAAGTGAAGCCTTTGTGTAAGAGGCACTTTTAACTAATAGAAATTAATGTGAATTGACGTAGAATGCTAGTGACTAGGGACAACTAATTTGTGATGTGAAAACTTGTGAAATGATGATCATTGTGATTTGTAAATGTTGTGCGTGTGAGTGGAGGTTATGGTTGTCACTTATACCATACGCTACGTTGTACAAATATAGAGGAGACTCTGTCCATCTAAAACGGAGAATTTTCTGTATTTGTGGCGGGCCTGTTACATCCCTGGGTCAAGGTAAAAATAAATATAAAATAAATAAAAAATAAAAAATTGGGCGCTTTTCCGTAAACTCTAATTTACTAAATGGCCCTTTCTTAAAATGGCTTACAAAAGGTACCCCGGGGCGTGACAGCACTATTGTGGAGATGACAAAGAAGCATGATTATTGAAAAAGATATATCGAAAATTTTTAGGTTGAAGCTGTTTCATGTGCCGTTTATATATTAAACAGGTGTTCAACAAGCAATATGGCGAATAAAACAACTAAAGAAGCATGGAGTGGAAGAAAACATATAAGCATCTATGTGTTTT
>NW_017890860.1:0-31893 GCF_001540865.1 Ananas comosus | reverse complement strand
TCCGAGGGATCGTCCGCATAGGAACTTCAGGAGAAGAAAGAAGCAATTTTGTATGAAGGTTTGGGAGAGAACTGAAACGTATTTTCGGTTATATAACCCACGGCTACAGTGACTGTACCGGTACGGGTTTGTGTATCGGTACACAACCCAGATTTCGAAAATTACTTTAAAAATCCATCAAATTAAATAATTTTATATAAATTAGAATTTTACTCAAAAATCATTATAATGAGAAATAAAATATTATAATTTCAAATATACGTCGAACATTACAATTTATTATCAAAAATGATCTCAAGTTTCAAATCATTCAAGATTGTAACGGTTCACAAAAAATGATTTTAGAAATTCGGCAAAATTGACACCAATTTTCGCAATCCGTTCAAAATAAGAGATTTAACTAATATGATACCGGGGGTGGCTCTTTGAGCATCATTTTCAAACTAACACCTTATAACTCCGAAAATTCTAAAATATTCAATTTTTCTCAACCTTTTCGGTTATTCAACTCAATCTTCATGTGGTAGCTTCACACACTTGCTGGACGACCGGGGTGGTAGCTCTTTCCTACATGTGGTGGTAGTTTTCACACTCCTTTTGGATGTAACTCTTTTCACATCTTTTTAAACATAGGAGTTTTTTTTTTTAATAATTTCAAACTCCCTCTAAATTAGACAATCTCACAATTGAAAATATTTTGACAAATTTTAGTCTATTAGCGAATATCCATCTATCATATTCAACACACACAACAGAGATAGATTAATCACCAAGAGATCAAATTTGATTACAAAATTTTGATGAATATATGCATTAAGAAATCATATATTAAATTATCGTCAAAAAAATAAAAAAGTGGAATAAAACCGATAATTAAAATGAAGTTAATTCAAGATGAATTCCGGTTAAAACACTTTGAAAAATTCTAACCTCCCCAAAATAAAGATTTCTAATCGTCTCCTTTCTCAAAAGTTTTGAATTCCTAAACACGTTTCCTTAAAATGATTTTTAAATAAACAAAATTCAAAGCACCAAAAAAAATATTTAAACATGTAATGCAATGAATAAAAATATGCAATAAGCACCTATCAAAGCACTACACAAGAAATCAAAAACAACTAAGACGAGAAGCAAGGAAAGATATCACCTTTCCGGATCCAAACTCGTCGGATCTTTGGTTTTCTCGGCTTGTCGACGTTTGGTGCCGTTTGCTTAGATTTTTGATCAACCGTTGGTGGTTTCTTCGCTTGAGGCTTCGGTTGAATTTGTCGTTGAGGCTTAGAAATCCGATTAGCTTTTGGCTTCGGTCGGATTTGGTGTTGCACATAAGAAAACCGGTTTGCTTGGAGTTTAGAAGTTATCGATCGATGTGAAGACCTTGCTGATTGATTCATCTTGTCTTTGTTTGGACAATTCTTTTTGATGTGTCCTTTGATGCCACATCGATGACACGCCTTGTCTTTCACAGTTGTTGAGACTTTCGAAGTTGATTTAGAATCTTTCTCAACAAAAGCTCTTTCGTATCCGAGGCCTAACTTATCCGTTTGACCCAACCCGAGCATATGGTCGAATTTCTTCGATCCCGACGAGAACTTTTGTATGTCGGATTGGAGTTGTCGAACTTGGTTGGTCAAGGATTGATTGAATGTGTAGGTTTCCTCAAATTGATGCTCCAAAAATCCAATCTTGTCTTTAGAGGATTTGATTGTTGATTCCGCTTCATTAAGCTTCTCTTGGAGGTTCGAATTATTTTTCAAAATTGATTCCCTTTCATCCTCGAGAGCTTTGTTCGTGGTCTTCAAGTTATTGTTATCCTCTTCGAGATTCAATAAACGACGCCTCAACTTCTTATTAAGTTTAGCCATCTTCTTTGATTCAATAAGAAGTTGATTGTATGCTTCCGCTATATCCTCGTCGTTTGATTCCTCCTCACTTTCGTCGTTATCACTCGAAGACACATGCGAAGAAGTAGGCATATTGGAATTAGATATAATAGAGGATAAACACACAACGTTAGACGAAGGCAAGGTAGATTTAGCAAATAAAGCAAGATTTCCATTCTTTTTTTCGTCACTTGAGCTT
Organism: Ananas comosus; assembly: GCF_001540865.1. NCBI lineage: Eukaryota > Viridiplantae > Streptophyta > Magnoliopsida > Poales > Bromeliaceae > Ananas > Ananas comosus. The sequence continues at coordinate 29,811 of NW_017890860.1, read as the reverse complement.
GATTCACTTGAAGTTGTATCATCCCACGTCTTTGCTTGCAATGCCTTCTTAGTATACGATTTCTTTGAAGGACAATCTGTTGCGATGTGGCTATAGCCTTTGCACTTGTAGCATCGGATCTCGCCTTCAAATACATCCTTTTCTTTTGAAGCCTTTGCACGCTTCTTCTCAGGAGAAGATGAAGACTTAGAAAGCGTTTGTTGCTTAGATGATGTAGCCTTGTCAAACTTGTGCTTGTTCCGAAAATTTCGACGAAACTTCTTCGTTAATAGTGCAAGTTGATGTTCGAAATCAGCAAGCGATATATCTTCATCGAAATTTGAATCCTCATCTTCCTCCTTCGTCGACTTTAATGCAACCCCTGTGCTTTTAGAGAAAGACTTGGAAGAAGATTGATTAGTAGGAAAAGTCATGTCATACGTTTGTAAAGCGCCTACTAACTCTTCGACTTTTATCTCGTCCGGATGCTTAACAGTTTCGATCACGACAACTTTTGCCTGAAAGCGTTCCGGAAGAGTTCGAAGAATCTTTCTAATAACTTTTGAATCCGGAATTTTCTCTCCCAAGTTAGCGCATGTATTGACAACGTCTTGTAGACGCGTATAGTACTCGGTAAAGGTCTCGTTTTCATTCATACAAATAGAATCAAACTTGCTCGTTAGCATTTGCAATTTTTGGACCTTTACTAAGCTCATTCCTTCATGCGTAACTTGTAGAGTATCCCAAATCACCTTGGCGGTTTCATATGCTGAAACACGTGTAAACTCCGTTTGAGACAATGCATTAAATAAAGCGTTTATGCCCTTGCCGTTAAACGAAGATGCCTCGTTTTCATCTTTCGTCCACTTGTTCCGTGGTTTTGGCGTTTCAACATTCTCGACCTTTTCAATAGGATATTTTCATCCAAATTCGATTGATTGCCAAACGCGCTTATCGATTGCGATTAGAAAAGCTCTCATACGAACTTTCCAATAGGCATAGTTTGTGCCATCGAAGAGCGGTGGTCGATTAATGTTTTCGCCTTCGGCCATTAGATACCAATTTATCTAGATCTCGCTCTGATGCCAATTGTAAGCTTTGAGGAGCCCAAGGATCTATCTAGATTGTATCTAACACCTAGAGGGGGGGTGAATAGGTGTAATAGCCAAAAACCACAAATCTCAATGCGATAAAAAATAATGCGGAAAATAAAAATCACACCGAGATTTACATGAGAAAACTCCAACTTGGAGAAAAACCCACGGAACCAACACGCGAAAAAAATAATTCACTAAGAGAAAAGATTACAAGGTGATTACCGACTCCACGGACTCAACCTCTCTTAACCTTCTATGAATCTCGCACAATCCTCCGGGTTGTCCACGCCCTCACGTTCGAATCCACGAACGCCATGTTCCGAATCCACGAAACGTCACCACTTCGATTCCACGAAGCCTCGATCACGTCGAATCCACGACGCCCACTCGAATCCACGAGCCGACGATTTGAATCCACGAACCGCCTTCGTTCACGTCGAATCCACGACGCCGTTCATGAAAAGCATCATGATTATGGTGATCCTTCGCTTAGCGTATCGATGAAAACCAGGGAAGAGAACTCCAAGCGAAGCGGAGATCAAATCGACATATATATATGAAAATCCAATATCTCGATTTGACCTAAAAGAGGCTTTATGAAGAAAATAGATTTTAGATGAAATCCGAGCCTCTAGGGTTTCTCAAACATGTATTTTCGTGATGCTTGATGAGTTAGAGAACCCCAATATCTTATTTATAGACTTTAGAATCAAACGGAGTCAGATTAGAAAGTTTTCACGATTTTACACAGTGTACCGGTACACGAGAGGCTGTCACCGGTTATACAATGACAGAACAAAAATTTGCGAAGCCAAAGTCGATGGCTGTACCGGTACGGAGCAATAGCTGTACCGGTACACAATGCAATTTTCAGACTTTGCACTGTTTCGAGTTCCGCAGAGTTTCGAAGCACTTTCTAATCAGCTAAACATTGATAATAATGATTCTAATGCCTATAACTAAGTATGAATCACCATAACATGAATTAACACATTACCTTTACGTCGTGATTCACATCGTGAGTTATTTTCCAACTTCTTCGAAATCTTGAATTCTTCAATCTTCGACGACACTCATCGATTCTTCAACACTCCGACTCACTTCACGAAACTTGCCAACACACAAGACTTAACAGAGTGTCAAGCCCACAATGCTACACTACCTAGGAAACATGCAAGGAAATGGAAATGCAACCATCTCCTATAAGGCACAATGTCAATATATGAATATGATCAATATACAACTTAGATATAAAAGGAAACCCGGTTGCTTCGGGATGGACACCCCTTACCTTTAGGTGATGCCACGAGTCCACGAATCCGATCTCGTGATTTTTGGAAGCCTACGTCGCGCGCTGTGGCAATCTGTACCAAAACAGGCCTTTCCTTCGACTTCTTCGCGTAGGCTCGACGAACCGCCGAACCGACTTCGCCAAAGCGTTAAAACACCTAGCAATTAGGTTTACATAGGGTTAATTAAGATCAAACCCTAACATTTTGCAAAACCCCCTTTTTGAAGCCTTAGAACTTCACTATTGCAAAAATGCTACATCTAGCCATTACTCATGCAATAAATGAGTTCAACTACACTTAGAGCTTCAATAAATTCCATTTCTAGAGTATAAAACCCATTCCTTAGCATTCTACCATGAGAAGGCTCAAGAGCTTACCTCTACAAGCTACTCCTCCCAAGCTAAGGAAGAAGAAGAAGATGATGGCCCACCTTCTTGCTCCAATCTCCACTTTCTCCTCCTCTTGTTCCTCTCCTAGAGAGAGATGGAGAGCTCCTAGAGAGAGAGGGAGGTCTAGTAGGGTTGAGTTGTGAGGGAGAGTGAGAGGGAAATGAGAGGAACCCATCTCATATAACCCTTACATGCCATATTTGCAAATAGACCCTTCCACTTCATGTTTCCTGCACTGCCCGAACTTGGCAGTTTTCGAGTACGGGAACCAGTCCTTGGCCTGAGGGACCAAACCCCGTAGGTCCAAACAGCCCAGTGAATTAAGGACTTAGCCAAATTTCAGCCTTTTTTCGTTTCTTCTCCGTTTTCGCTCGTTTTCGCTCGTTAGGCCTCCGATTCATCTCAAATCTCACCGAGACCCCCGAAACATGTTTTTGAGCGTACTTACATCATCTTTTCATCCACGCTTATGGCGGATTTAGTCCACGGTCCAACATAACCTTTCGGGTTCCGTTTTCACACCCGCCCTTCGCGCACCGAAAACGCTCGAAAACTCCCGAATTTCACCGTAACCACTCTAACAGCTTTCCAAGCTAACATACCCTGTAACTTCATAATTATAGAAATTCGGTATATTACACTTATGACCCTGTTTCATGAGGCCAAACGTTTGGGGATAATTGTTGCATATGTGCTGTCTTGGAACCAAAATTGGCACAATTTGGGTCTTCAAAAGCTAGAAAAGGCGTGTCGCTGGCCGTGAAAGAGCACTAACTCATGCTCATTGTTCTGACACCCCCCCAAACTATATGCTTGAGACATCGTGGTGAACACCATAATTGAGCCCTTATGATCGAGCCAAGGCATACGACCACCCTAGTGCTGGCCAAAGTTTCATGTGAAATTAACCCTTGGGGCTGAACATGGCATGTGTAGCTATCTCGACACCGAAAAGGTGTCGAAGGACTTTCCATGGTCAAATCATATTTTTTTGATGCACTGATGTGCAATCGATTTCGAAACTCATGGAGAGTATTCTAAAGTTTTCTTGGTGGTTGTAACTAGCAATATATATGTGAGGCATGTGCAACTATTTTCGACACCAAAATCAGTGCGGTTTGGAGCCCTAGTGGCCTAGTCTCGCGACAATAGTCCATATTGTCAAGCAATTTGCTTGCGGCTATCTCGACACTAAAAGTGGTGCATTCTAGGATAGTAAAAAGGCTATTGTGACTTTCCATAGAGTTAGTTTGTTGTTTGGCCTAGTTCTAGAAGTTGGTTTACGAATCTATTGTCCCAAATAAGTCATAGTGCACTTTGGTGTGGCTTAGAGGCGGCGGTTAGTGTTTGGATACGTAGGGGAATTGTGGCACTTGATCGTTATCTCTAGGTTCAAGTGTGTAATAATCTGAACAATTGCAAGTCAGCAAAATTCAAGTATAAAATAATATTTGATACTATTTAGAAGGTCTTGGAGAAATTTTAAGGACTAATTTTGATGCAAAATTAGCACTAAAACAGAAGTTTTCATGCAAAAGCTACTTTGGGCCTTGAAATGTCGAGCTTTGAATCCAAAATGTCCAGTTCCAGAGTCAAAGCAATAGGTTGAAGCAACAGGTTGAGTATTGTGCATTATATTTTAGTGATAATAGAGCATGAGCTCTGGAGCTAGAGTCAAGCTCCGGAGCTGGTGATTTGAGCATCGGAGCTTCGGCGTGGTTTTCGTATGGGCAACATCCTTTTTTTTGTTGAGGGGTCTATTTGGAATTGTTGCATCTCTTTAAATATTCCCCATCACCCTTTTATTTCTTTCCACTTCTTTACCTAAGAGAAAACTCTATCTAATCTCATCTTTTCCTCAATTTCGAAAACTCTAATTTCCTCTTCTCCTCGATTTCCTCTCCTTGTATTTTCTTTCTTCTTCTTCTTCTTTCTTCTTCTTCTTCTTCTTCTTCTTCCTCCTCCTCCTCTCCAAATCCTGACCCCCTACTTTATCTTAATTCTCTAGAAACTGGCGCCTTCCTCAAGCTTATAGTTCTAGATAAAGCTTTTTAAGAGGAGACGAGGAGTTCTTGGACGCTCAACCCAGAGCTCCAACAATTGAATCTAGGAGTTAGGCCGTAGTAGAGGTGAGTTTTAGTGTTTTAGCACCTTGTGAAGTAGTTTTTTAAGAGTTTTGGGAGATTTCTTTGTGAATGGCAATTTTGGGAAAAAAATTTGGGGAAATGAATATTAAGGGTTGAAATCGAATTTGATATGTGGAAACCCTCTATGTAGGGTTAAATAGAGGATTCAATAACATAATTAGATCGGGATTACGATGCTATTTCGACAAATTCAGTAGGTGCTAGTGATTCGAAAGTTGTATTTTCCCTGGTGTCTATTTCTTTTCGATTGTAGCATAAAAATTTCTTTCCTTATGTAAGCATGTATTTCTTTTATCATGCTTAATCATAGCTTTATTTATCTTACTATCTTTAGTTATCTTACTATCTCCTATTTGTGCTTTCTTTCGACTGATGAGTATAGATTGCCATTTTCGGTGGTTGCATTCATTGGAAACTTATTTCAAGTTCCTAGTCCTTTGTTGTTGTTTTTACGAAGCCTTCCACCGCTTGTGAGGTGCAAGGTCGCAATAAAGAGTGCCACAAGCTTCACAAGCTAGTTAGACCACTACCTAAGTTGGTCTAGTGTGTGGAACCTTTTTGTAAGAGGAAAACTTGTGTTTAGTTATATTTTCGGAGATGACAAATGTAATCTTATTTGGCAAAAGACTATATGAGAAAGTCTGGAACCAAGTTGTAAAAGTTTAAAGTAATAACTAATTTTGCTTTGATATTTTATGGCACATAATCTCATACGTAATGTATGATTGAGGTTGCACTGAACTTTCACAAATAGCGGAGTTCTAGTGAGGAAACTATTTAGATAACATCAATGAAGTTTTGAAAGAATTAGAATGTTTTCAGTGAGAAAACAACATGAAAACAAACTTTGAAGAGCTAAATTTGTAAAACTATAGATTTCCGTTAGTACCATTACTGAAGTAGAGTATCGGTATTGGGGTAGAGTACTGGTACTCAGTTGTGAGGAGGTTGGCAGAGCTCTCGGGTTTTGCAGAGCTCCCTTGAGTACTGGTATTAAAACACTACATATCGGTATTGAAACTAGCTGATATCGGTGCACAATAGAAAATAAAAAAATGCAGCATTCAGATTCTGCAGAACTAGCCTGGAGCCCCGAAATTCATAAGTGGCGTACTAGTTTTGAAACCCTCGTATTGGTACTCAACTTTGCGAATAGCAGATTTTGGCTGAATGCAAATATGATTGATCGGAGGGTTTGAGTGCAATTATAGCACTTCTATATATAACCTCATCTCAGTCAAATCTCTCACTCACCCATATTTCTCTCTTACACTCTCTCTCCTCTTTCTATTTCCAAAGAGGGAGAAACACTAGCTCAACTTCTTTGTTGGATCTCTTTGATCCATCTCTTTAAAGGTTTGAAGGAGATCTAGAGTATCAAGGAAAAGCTCTAGGAGGGAAAAGGCGACCGCCTCAACCCATATTTCTCTCATTTGAAGGAGAAGAGGTTACTTGAAGTTATAGGATTTGATTTCAGGATTTTTTTTTTTCCTAAATGAAAAATTTTGCGGTTCTAACTAGGCTAGAACTCTTTCTTTAGGGTTTCTTGAGGTTCTAGTGAGATCAAGAAGCATCCACTAAGAGTATTCAAGAGAAAATGGGGAATCACACCAAAATGGGTTTGATCTTTCCTTTGTTTTCTTAATTCAAATGCACATATTTTAGTAAAGTATAGACTAAAATGTGATTCATGTGCATGTAATGAGATTTGAGAGGCCTTGTGGGTTTTAAAGCACTTGACAAAGAAAATAGTATATTCAACCCATTTGCCATGTTAAAATAAGAGCGCATGTTATATGTAAATAGAGTATTATGTCAACAATGAAACATAGATGATATCATCATGGCATTAAACCTAGAACGGAGCCTACGGTGCTAAATATAGAGACATCTAGACATCTAGATAAACTTGAACTAGATAATAAGGGAACACGTTAGTGAACCTAGTGGATAATCCTAGAGGACATGAGAACTTAGGATGTAACTAAGACGTTAGTCACGACCTTCTGGAAGTGTCATAGTGGGAGATGCCGATTTTTCTCGTCTTCCTACTTTATATTGGAAGATGTCGATTATCCTCAACTCCCTCTGTCGTACCTAAGGATGCTGATTTGCTTTGATTCCAAGCGCTTACAAATTAGAGGGATGTCGATTGCTTTTGACACTCCATGAAGCATTTAGCAAGAAATGGAGCCAAACCAAAAAGTTGGTTAGAGATAAGGAATGATTTAGGACAATCATGTAGACCAATGTCAATATCATGTAGTTGTATTTCTTTATGCATTCTGTTGAAGTAATAGTAGTTTCATTTATTATTATTGTTCTATTAATGCCTTCGTTGGACTAATAGAGTATAGAGCGTGCCACTTTCAGCAGCTGCACCCAATTCAAACTTATTTCAAGTTCTTACCCTTTTGTGTTTGTTATTTTCAGAGCCATCCTCTACTGACAAAGTGCGTGATTGCGGCAAGGGCATTATGAACTAGATAGACTGTGGCTAGTCGGTCTAGATGGTACCTCATTTTGTAGAAACAAATTTTATGTAATATTTTGAGAAGTGATGTGTTGTGAAACTTAAAGACGTTATTTTGTATTAGTTTCAACTTAGAAATTATTTACTCTGATGCTGTATTGTATTTGTCACGCCCCGGATATCACGATCCCCAGGCACAACGACAAATCCGCCGTATACAAAGAAATTTTTCCTGTATACGAAGCGATAGCTGTACCTGTGAAAATACAATACTACAACCAGTAGTATAGAGCTGAAAGGAACAAAACATAACCTGGTAGCAAATAACAGTTCACTATACATACAACATCTGGATACAAAAGCTCGCCTCGCAAGAAACAGTAATGACAGTATGTATAAGAACTCAAAAACTACAACTACCTGTAGCTGGTACTCCACTAGCTCTGGCTCGTCTGGTAGGGCTCTAACTTGCGACGCCCTTGCCACGATCAGGATCAGCAGCAGCCGACGACGATGGCTCTGCAAAACGAGAAGGAACAACTGGGCGTGAGAACTACTGTAAAAACAAGTAGTTCTCAGTGTGTGCCGCCCTCAACATCATCGGTCCATCCACTAAGTCTACAGAAGGGAGCAAAGATAGTAGGAAATGCTGGAAGAAATCTACAGCTACAAGCCACTACACTATCATGCTCTACTCTAACCTGTTAAGGATTTTATAGGTTGGCAGATTTCGTAAAGTTGAATGGAGTCTTGAAGAATTGATCGCGGAAGTTTTGAAGAAAAGATTCAAATTGAAGAACAAAGACTCATTCGGAAAGCTCGGCACCTCAGGTATGAAGAATAGATCATTTGTGGTGAAGGTACTTAATTGGAATAAGTTCAGAAGGCTTAGATTGCTTTAAAACTCTTTTACTGAACTTTTCTGTGTTCTGGGACCGGTCCCAGAGTTGAAGAGACCGGTTCCCTTAAGGTCCTCACTGCGTGAATGTTGAGGCAACCGGTCCCCTGAGATGAGAGACCGGTTCCCGAACATTGATATCTCTGTCACGCAGCGAGGGACCGGTCTCTGGCTTGAGAGACCGGTTCCCGAATGTTGTGATTTTTGGTCACGCAGCGAGGGACCGGTTCCTCACTTGAGAGACCAGTCTCTCACAGACCGGTCTCCTCGAGAGGACAAGTCCCTGAGGACGACACATGTTTTTAAAAAGGACTTTTTGCAATCCTAGTCTACTTCTAGGTCTTCTAAATATATAAATAAGCCATGGGGGTCATCTTAAAGTTTAAGGCTTTGAATTTTTACTGATTCTAAATCCTAGAAACTTATTTTTTCGTTCTAATGCTTCTATTCACATAACAAGTTTCGTAAAATCAACAATCGACTTAGTACTTCGATTTTACTCGAGATCTTATTCGAGAATCAAGTTGATGTTTGATTAGAAGACGGACCCTCATAGCTTATGGGATTCTAAAGCTTAATCACCACAAATCTTCGATTTTATACGCTCCGGAAGGAGATTCGGTGCGTGGAGCTCGCGTGTAGCCGAGGATTCGGTGGACGCTTCGAGGAGTTGAGGCGTTGACGCTGCGAGGAGTTGCGGCGAGATCGATTGGAGGATTCCTATCGATCGAGGACCGGCGAAGATCACCATCAACGGGAAATCGGTAAATTGAGTAGTGTATTTTTGTCAAAATCACTTGTACTCAAGTTTCTTAGTGGATTTTCTTCGCGTGATCGGTCCCGTGGGTTTTTCACTCCTGTTTGGAGTTTTTCCACGTTAAATTCTCGGTGTGCTATTTTATTTTTTGCTATTTCGTTTTATTTGCATCGAGATTTTTGAGTTTGCCGTTTTTACACCTATTCACCCCCCTCTAGGTGTTACTTACCTTTTAGATCCTCGGGATCCATATCTCACAAGTGGTATCAGAGCGGGTATAGGTTGTAATTCATGGCCGAGGGCGGTAACATCAATCGACCCCCTCTCTTCGATGGCACTAATTACGCTTATTGGAAAGTCCGCATGAGGGCGTTTCTTATTGCCATCGACAAGCGGGTATGGCAAGCCATTGAATTCGGGTGAAAACATCCTACCGAAGTTGTCAAGAATGTTACCAGTCCGAAACCTAGAAATAAGTGGATGAAAGAGGAAAACGAATTATCTTCGTTCAACGGAAAGGGTATCAATGCTTTATTTAATGCTTTAAATCAAACTGAATTTTCTCGTGTCTCGGCGTGTGAAACCGCTAAGAAAATTTGGGACACTTTACAAGTTACACACGAGGGTACAAGTTTGGTAAAGATTCAAAAATTGCAAATGCTTACTAGTAGATTTGATTCTATCCGTATGGAAGAATATGAATCTTTTACCGAGTATTATACTCGTTTGCAAGACATTGTAAATACGTGTGCTAACTTGGGCGAGAAAATTCCCGATTCCAAAATTGTTCGAAAAATTTTGAGGACCCTTCTCGAACGATTCCGTCCTAAGGTTGCGGCTATTGAAACGGTTAAACATCCGGATGAACTCAAGGTAGAAGAATTAGTAGGTGCACTTCAAACTTATGAGATGACTTTTCCTTCTAATTCGTCTTCTTCCAAATCTTCTTCTAAAGCTTCAGGGATGGCTGTAAAATCAACAAAAGGAGATGTCACTTCAACTTCATCGGATTCGGAGTTGGAGCAAACCTTGGAGGAGTTTGAAAAGCAACTAGCGCTTCTAACGAAGAAGTTCCGTCGGAACTTTAGAAAGAAGTTTCCTCCCAAGTCTACTTCCTCCAAGTCAAGCAAATCCAAAGGGAATTCGTCTTCTTCTTCATCAAAATTTAGAAAATCGAAAAACTTTCAAAAGGACTCTACAAAAGAGAAGAAAAGTAGTGAAGGTCAAATTCAATGCTACAAGTGTACGGGTTTTGGCCATGTTGCATCGGACTGTCCAAATAAAAAGTCTTTGAAGAAGAAAGCGATGAAAGCTATTACTTGGGACGACTCCTCATCTGACGATTCCACTTCAAGTGAAGAGGATGTGAATGCCACGGCGCTGATTGCACAGGATTCAACTTTTATGTGTTTAGCATCTGCAGATTCCATCTCTATGTCGTCTATACATGAAAAATCTTCTTCGGAGAACTCATCGGATGAAGAATCGGACGAAGATGACATGGTCGTAGCATATCATCAATTGGTAATCGAATCAAAGAAAGTGGCAAAACATAACAAGAGGATGCGGCGGAGTCTACATGAGTTGGAACAAGAGAATTCAAGATTGGCCTCATTATCAAAGAATCTAGAACAAGAAAGAGATGGTTTGACTAAGGCCTACAAATCTTTATTTGAGAAGTGTTCGTTACTTGAAAAGGAAAAAGAGACTCATGTTGAAAACATCGATTTTCTCACCAAGCAATACTCGGAAGCTAGAGAAGCAAATATGAAATTCACCAAGACGATCATTCAATTGAAGTCGGATTTGAACCAATTTTCGTCTGGCTCGGGCAAACTTGATAAGATGCTTGGACTTGGTCAAACAAATAAACTTGGACTTGAGTACAAACGGACATATATTGATCAAGCTACGAAGAAAGATGATGAACATTCGACAAAAATAGTTCCTAAGCTTTATGGTAAGTTCGTCCCTCCTAAAAACAGTTTGACTAACAAAACTTGTCATATTTGTGGTGTTTTAGGACACATAAAGAAATTTTGCAAACAAAAGGAAAAGAACTCAACAACACCCTTGAACCAAAGAACATCAACCATGAAGAATAATCCTATATCAAAAGGGAAATCAACTTGGACTCCAAAGAAGGTTGATTATAAGAAGAAACAAACATGGACACCAAATGCGCTGAAATCAATGGCAAAACAAGCATGAAAACCAAAGAAGGAGGATATGAAGAAGAAGTCAATTCAAATCGTCGACAAGCCAACATCAACAAAAGCAAGCAAACCGTCGCAATCCAAAACACGTAAGGTTTGGGTACGCAAAGGTGAACTCTTCCCATGCCTAGTCATTCGCACTTCGCTTCATGCTTACGATAATACTTCATGGTATCTGGATAGTGGTTGTTCCCGTCACATGACCAGAGATAAAAATTGGTTTACTTCTTTGAACAAAATCTTCGGAGGACTTGTTGTTTTTGGAGACGGTCGGTCGTCAAAAATCATTGGAAAAGGAACAGTGACTATCTCAGTGGCCCTACTTTGAACGATGTTTTTTATGTTGAGGGGCTTAAATCTAATCTCGTAAGCATAAGCCAATTGTGTGATGATGGGTATTCTGTGAATTTTTTCGATAAAGAATGCCATGTGACTTGTGATGACAATCTTTTCTTAAAGGGCGTTAGATCTCAGAATAACTGTTATGTAGTTCCTAGTTCTTCGACTGAACATTGTAACCTAGCGTCATTAGAGACTAAAACTTTATGGCATGAACGACTAGGTCACATAAACTTTAAGGAGCTATCAAAGATAACAAAGAAGAAGGTTGTTAGAGGTGTACCTAAGATAGACTTCAAAGAGAACACTGTGTGAGGGGGTTGCCAATTGGGGAAACAAACTAGATCCGCACATAAGAATTTGAACCACTTAGGGACATCTAAACCGTTAGAGTTACTTCACATGGACTTGATGGGACCATCTAGGATTCAAAGTTTGGGTAGAAAACGATATATTTTGCTTATTGTTGATGATTTCACTCGTTTTGTATGGAGTGCATTTTTACGAGAAAAGGCTGATACTTTTGATTCTTTTTCTGAAATCTGTCTTCGTCTTATGACCGAACGGAATGATAAAATTATACGTATTCGAAGTGATTAAGGGGGAGAATTCATAAATTCAAAATTTGTTGATTTTTGTGTTTCTAATGGCATTAAACATGAATTCTCGGCTCCTTATACACCCCAACAAAACGGAGTGGTTGAACGCAAGAATCGGGTTGTACAGGAGATGGCTCGTGTTATGCTTCATAGTAAGAAAATTGCTTTACACTTTTGGGCCGAAGCAGTTAACACAACTGTCTATGTTATCAATCGGATTTATGTGCGTCCGGGTACTTTGAATACTCCGTATGAACTTTGGCTTGGTAGGAAACCTAATATTAAATACTTTCGCGTCTTCGGGAGTAAATGTTTTATCCTTCGGGATCGTGAAAATCTTGAAAAATTTGACTCTCGAAGTGACGAAGGCATCTTTCTTGGTTATTCTACTACAAGTCGTGCTTATCGTGCGTACAATTTACGATCTAAGACGGTGATAGAATCTATCAATATAAAAGTAGATGAAGCTTCTTCTGTAAGTTCTTCTGTGAATAGTTCTTCTAACTCTTTGTTGAATGATGATGATAATGATTCTCCGTTTGTATTGTCTGTGAATGATGATGTTTCTGCACTTGATAATTCCATTGTATCTTCTGAAAATGTTGCATCAAATGATTCATCTGAGCCTCAAAACACCTCATCTGAAATCCCTAGCATATCTCCTGAGACTACACCCCTGACAGAGTCAAGAGATCATCCTTTATTGAATGTCATTGGGGATCCTAATGTTGGTGTGCGAACAAGAAGTCAGCTTCAATGTGAATTTGCATGTTATGTTTCTCTGATTGAGCCAAAGAATATTGACGAAGCTCTACGTGATGAATATTAGATAAATGCCATGCAAGATGAACTTGGTCAATTCGTCCGAAATGATGTATGGGAATTAGTGCCACGTACTGAGCAACAACACATAATAGGTACCAAATGGATCTTTAAGAATAAGAAAAATGAGGATAGTACTATTGTTCGGAACAAAGCAAGACTTGTTGCTCAGGGATACTCACAAATTGAGGGAATAGACTTTGATGAAACCTTCGCCCCGGTTGCCCGTCTTGAATCAATTCGTATCTTGTTCGCAATTGCCTGCCATTTTAAAATCACTCTTTTTCAAATGGATGTTAAAAGTGCATTTCTTAACGGATTTTCAAAAGAGAAAGTTTATGTTGAACAACCGAAAGGTTTTATTGACTCAAAATTTCTAAATCATGTTTTTCGACTGAAAAAGGTACTTTATGGACTAAAATAGGCTCCGCGAGCATGGTACGAGCGATTGACAAAATATCTCTTGGAAAAGGGCTACAACCGATGGGTAGCGGATAGAACTCTCTTTGTAAAACACTTAAAGAATGATTTCATTGTGGCACAAATTTATGTTGATGACATAGTCTTTGGGGCAACTAAAGATAAGGATGCCAATGATTTTGCTAAATTGATGACAAGCGAGTTTGAGATGTCGATGATGGGGGAGCTTAATTATTTCCTTGGACTTCAAGTTAAACAAACTAAAGATGGAATTCACTTGTGTCAATCCAAATATGCGAAAGATTTGGTCAAGAAATTTGGATTGGACAATGCAAAGGATTTTGACACTCCAATGGGTACAAGTAACAAAGGACTTAGATTGAATATGGAAGGACAGAGCGTGGATGAGAAACAATACAGAAGCATGATTGGAAGCCTACTGTACTTGATTGCGAGCAGACCAGATATTGCCTTTAGTGTTAGAATTTGTGCTCACTATCAAGCTAATCCTAAGGAAGTTCATCTGAAAGCGGTTAAAAGGATCATTCGGTACGTTAAAGGTACAACCGCATATGGCCTCTAGTATCCTATGGAAATATCTCTTGATCTAATTGGCTACTCAGATGCTGACTGGACAGGCTCTGCAGATGATCGGAAAAGTACTAGTGGAGCTTATTTTTACATTGGACACTATCTGGTTGCTTGGCATAGTAAGAAACAAAACTGTATTGCTCTTTCCACTGCAGAAGCTGAATACATTGCGGCCGGGAGTTGCTCTACTCAATTGATCTGGATGAAAAGCTTACTGAGCGACTATCGAATCCCTTCCACCACTCTTACTATTCTTTGTGACAACACAAGTGCAATTAATATTTCTAAAAACCCTGTTTTACATTCACCAACAAAACATATTGAACTAAGATATCACTTTTTAAGAGAACTGGTTGAATCAAACATCCTACAACTTGAATATATTTCGACTGAAAATCAACTTGCAGATATTTTAACCAAACCTTTGGATCAAAAATATTTTCTGCATTTAAGAAAGGCTATTGGTATGAATCCTTCAATCTAGATATATTCTATTGGGCCATAGATCATGTGCATATTGCATTTTGATTCTGTGCATGGTTTCCGGTGTTTCTTGATTATGCTTGAGAGACGATTGAATTTCTTGAATATTGTTGCTGTTTTTGGGAGATGAATTGGTCTGTAACTTTAATTGTTTCATATTTAATTTTTGATTGATCACTGTCAAGGTTGTTCTCTATTGTCATAATTTTTGAACGATCAAATCATTGAAATTTTGCTTAGCATATTGAATCAAATACAACACCTCATGCTTCGAACTTTGAATATTGCAATTGTTTATTTGATTATTAGTTTTGAGATGAATAACTCTTTCTCTGTTTTTGAAATTGCAATAATATTTTTGACTTGAGGGTTGCACTAATTTAGGGAGAGTCTTTCCGATTTTGGTTATGAAAGTTTCTGAAATTCAAGATGTGGAAAGAGTTACATCCCTGCTGGGAGTGTGAAAACTACCACCACATGGAGGAAAGAGCTACCACCCCGGTTGTCCGGTCAGTGTGTGCAGCTACCACATGTTGATTAAAGTATCTCTATAAGACAAAAGGAAAGTACCTTTCAGAAAAAAATTGCTCAAAGAGCTATACATCTTGTAGGTGATATAAGTTGGAATGTTAATAAAAAAAAAGATGCTCAAAGAGCCACTCTTGTCTCGAATATTATGCATAACTTAATTTGAACATATTATTTTGATTTCACGATTCTGAGAATTATTTATATATTTTCTTTAACAAATATGATGATAGAACGATACAATTAATTCCTAGATCTTGCATGATGTGTAGAATTTTATTTTATATGTATCTAGAATTTTTATTGATTTTCGGGTCAACAATTTTGCCAAATTGAATATCCTTGAAATTGATTTTTCAAAATTTATTTATGAAATTTTATTTGAAGTTGTTGGGAATAGAAATTGGTTATTTTTGATGATTGAACATTGTAGAAAAACTTATAATTTTTTTGAAAAATTTTGGGCTTAATTTAAAATTTTTTCGAAATTTCACGCTCTGGGACCGGTCCCAGGTAGGAGAGACCGGTCCCTCCGCCAGACCCGATAAAGGGTTTTTCGCACGATGTGTTTTTGTACTGGCTTCAAATTTTGTTTTCTTCTTTCCCTGCGTTCTCCCTTGCTCCTCTCTTGTCTCCAGAGTGGGTTTACTCCCGATCTTCATCAATTTGCACTGATTTTAGGTATGATTTTCGAATTTTGTTGCATTTATATCATATACTCCGAAAATGTGTTTCGTTTCAGATTTTTTGGTGGTTTTCCTAGAGATCTAGCTGATTCTGTCATTAAGTGTTTCGATCTTGTTATTAGATTTGTTATCTTCATATTGTCCTGTATTTCTTCCTCTTTTTGGTCAATTTTTGTCGGTTTTCATCATCAAAACCTAGCTTTTTAAAATTTTTTTTGGGAATCATGTGGTTTTACTGATTTTAGTTGCATAAGTTGTTCATGCTTCTCATGTTTTGTGGCCCCTAGGATTATCTAGCATTTATATATCAATTTGTTGAAAATTTTTGGATTTAAAAAAAAAAAATGATTGTTCTTATGTTTCATATGTATAAAACATTGTGTTTAATAGGGATTTCTTCAAAATGTACTCTTGGCTGCTTGTGCTTGTGGTTCTCATAGCCGGGGGTGGTCGCGGAAGCAAACGGCAGCGCTCCTCGGGTAAACGGCCGGTTGAGCAACAACCGAAAGATGAAGGGAGCGAATATGCTCCAGGCGACGAATCTGAGGAGGACGAACCGAATTGGGAGGCTTTTACTCCTGAGGTGTTGGCTAAGGATAAGGATACAAGAAAAGAAAAGGGCAAAGGAACCGTTGATAAAGGGAAAGACAAAGCCCAGGACAAAGGAAAAGGAAAGGCATCTGAACATACCGGTCGTCGCAAGTCTGGAGATGTTGAAATTAGAGAACCGAGTTCTGAGCCTCCGCATATCAGTCTGCAGGATGTTCCGTCTGCTCGCAGGTCAATGTACTCGTCTAAGCATTGTATTGGTGAGCGCGATTTGTTGGCGTTGCCAGTATTATTGACTGTGTGCCGGGATTTCAGGATTTATTTGAAAAAGAAAATCTTCATCAGATTTGTGATTTTCCGGAACAAACTGGTTTCTGTTTGGAGCTGATTAGAGAATTCTATATGAGAGCAGGTCATTTGAGTGACCCTGATGGCGGCCCGTACGTATTCACTACTTCCGTACGTGGTGTTGAGTTATCAATCACTCCCGATACGATAGCGTCTATGCTAGGAATGGAAGCTAGGATTGAGGGAGTGGAGTATCTGCAGGCCGGGTTTGACTCACTTCGCGATTGGAACCGTGTCGTGAACTCTATTTGCATGCCGGGAACAGAGTTAAACGGAATTATGGTTTTGTCGTATGATTTCAAAATGGAGTACAGGTTTTTGAACTTCGTGGTTTGCTACAACATTTTGCCTCTCGCAAACACGAAGATTTTGAGATGGGAGCGCATCCTGTAGATGTATCTATTGGGTAGGCCGGATATTGTCAGTGCAAAGAATGTTAACATGAATATTCCATTTTTGATCTGGCGAAGAATGGCAAAGGACATCAAGACTTCGGGACAAAATGAAAGGTTGCCATTTCCACTAATTATCATGAGGATTCTGCCGCTCCATGAGGTGGATATTCGTTGTACATTGTATGAGCATAGCTTGGGAAAGATAAATGAAAGGACGTTCGTGAAGTCATCAGTGCAGCTTCGAACTCTGTCCCAGCGCGCTTCTTCTCCTTCTGCTGCTCCACCTCCTGCTGCTCCTACTTCTTCACGTCCTTCCATGGATATTTCTGAGGAGGATGTCTCGGTATCGTCAGTATATCGTGAGGAGCAAAGATTATCTGAAGAGCTTCAAAAGCTTTTTGCGGATCAAGCTCAGATATGGAAAGATGTGAGCAAAATCAAGCGGTTGATGAAGGCCATCTTTGACAAATTGGGATGTTGCAGCTCGGATCTTCCTCCGCAGGGTGACGAATCCGATTGACTGTGCGTGATTCCTCCTTTTGTCATTTTGGCGCTTTCTGACAAAAAGGGGGAGATGATATGATGGCTCATGATGATGATGATGTCTGATGAGGATGATGTCTTTTGATGCATTTAGCTTAGTTGTGTAAATTTAGGCTAGATGGTTGTTTAGGTGCTTGACTATGAACTATGACTTGTTGTTTTGATTGCTTTGATTGCTTTGACGTTTATGTTTGATCTTTTATGATAAGTTTGCTTGAATTTTGATTGTGTTTTTAAGAATGTTTTTGCAGGAATATTCAAGAATTCAAGACTCCATGTCTAAGTTATAGAGTCTGTATTAAGGTTGTGAAAAATATAATTTTCTTTTATTGGATCGATCATGCAGGAGATTGTCGTTTGGTGATTGCGATGATCTTCTTTTTATTGTTTCTGAGTTGTGTACGAGCATTGTAGTATATTTTATCACGAAATCGCCAAAGGGGGAGATTGTTAAGGATTTTATAGGTTGGCGGATTTCGTAAAGTTGAATGGAGTCTTGAAGAGTTGATCGCGGAAGTTTTGAAGAAAAGATTCAAATTGAAGAACAAAGACTCATTCGGAAAGCTCGGCACCTCAGATATGAAGAATAGATCATTTGTGGTGAAGGTACATAATTGGAATAAGTTCAGAAGGCTTAGATTGCTTTAAAACTCTTTTACTGAACTTTTCTGTGTTCTGGGACCGGTCCCAGAGTTGAAGAGACCGGTTCCCTTAAGGTCCTCACTGCGTGAATGTTGAGGCAACCGGTCCCTTGAGATGAGAGACCGGTTCCCGAACATTGATATCTCTGTCACGCAGCGAGGGACCGGTCTCTGGCTTGAGAGACCGGTTCTCGAACGTTGTGATTTTTGGTCACGCAGCGAGGGACCGGTTCCTCACTTGAGAGACCGGTCTCTCACAGACCTGTCTCCTCGAGAGGACCGGTCCCTGAGGACGACACATGTTTTTAAAAAGGACTTTTTGCAATCCTAGTCTACTTCTAAGTCTTCTAAATATATAAATAAGCCATGGGGGTCATCTTAAAGTTTAAGGTTTTGAATTTTTACTGATTCTAAACCCTAGAAACTTATTTTTTCGTTCTAATGCTTCTATTCACATAACAAGTTTCGTAAAATCAACAATCGACTTGGTTCTTCGATTTTACTCGAGATTTTATTCGAGAATCAAGTTGATGTTTGATTAGAAGACGGACCCTCATAGCTTATGGGATTCTAAAGCTTAATCACCATAAATCTTCGATTCTACAATCTCCGGAAGGAGATTCGGTGCGTGGAGCTCGCGTGTAGCTGAGGATTCGGTGGACGCTTCGAGGAGTTGAGGCGTTGACGCTGCGAGGAGTTGCGGCGAGATCGATTGGAGGATTCCTATCGATCGAGGACCGGTGAAGATCACCATCAACGGGAAATCGGTAAATTGAGTCGTGTATTTTTGTCAAAATCACTTGTACTCAAGTTTTCTTAGTGGATTTTCTTCGCGTGATCGGTCCCGTGGGTTTTTCACTCCTGTTTGGAGTTTTCCCACATTAAATTCTCGGTGTGCTATTTTATTTTTCGCTATTTCATTTTATTTGCATCGAGATTTTTGAGTTTGCCGTTTTTACACCTATTCACCCCCTTCTAGGTGTTACTTACCTTTTAGATCCTCAGGATCCATATCTCACATAACCAACTGTAGTAAATGTCAATTCTGACCCAATCCAACTGGGACTGTAAGCCTACCCATCCCTGGGACTGTGAACACGCCCGTCCCGCCCGGTTGCGACTATGCAGCTACCTCCACACTAAGCGGTCCGTGGAGAGTAAGTCCAACCTGCACGAACGACAACAACGCGAAAGCACAACGCCCGTCTCCGGAGTGGCACTCGTGGGAGCTACCCAACCGAGTATGCAGCATATCTCTGTCGAGCTCAATCAGGCTCTCACAAGCCAAAGTCAAGTAACAGGGTCCAACTGGTCTAACAACCAACAGGTCACATGCTCTCGGCACAATCTGATGCCAAAACAGCGATGAGGGTCCACCGTCAACCCCGACGGCCCCCAACAGTCCGGAACAGTCTGAACACTACTGTAAAAATACACTCGGCATCCCATCGCGAGCGTAACTGAAATCTAAACTATCTGGGGTATCCACCACACTGATACTGCAGCGATACAACATAACAACGGCTCCTAGAGCTAAATCAGGTAGTTTAAGCATATGACAGGTCATAATCGTTGTTTTCTCCTAAGTCAAATTCCAGTCCAACATGTGCTAGTAGATGCATGCAACGAGGAAGCCCCAATTCAGACTTTATATGCCAAAATTCATGAACAGAGCAAAATCTATCAACACAACAACACATGTCGACCAACTATATACTTAGAAGACAAACCGACGATTAACCTACCTCGATAGCTAATCCCAATCTGGCGTGACGTTGAGAACGACGAAATCGCACCCTCGCCCGGCCTCCTCGCGATGCTACGACGATGAACGTACACTCGAACGGCACCGCAGCGCGACGTCGGCGAAACTCCAACACCACCCAAGCTCCTCCTCCGCACGTACGGCCAAGCTCAAGAGAGAGAGAGAGCACAGCTAAAACATCTCCTCTCTGCTTCTCTCTATCCTATATAGGAGGGAAAATGGGTGGGTGAAAATAATGAGAGAAGAAAAGACCAAAAAGCCCCTTACCTACCCTGATGTACTGGTACACGGGCAAATGTACCGGTACAAATGGCAACCCGAGAGCAGCTGCGCAAAATCTATCGAAGTGTACCGGTACACCCCTGATGTTGTACTGGTACAGAAAGTGTACCGGTGCACCTTGATGGTTGTACCGGTACAACAAGCAGAAAATCTGTTGTTTGCAGATTCCAATGCCAAGTCTTGCTCTCGCGTCCCCGCTCAGTCCGTTTTGTCTATTTCGCGCAAACATGACTCGGACTTGTCCCGACACTCTCCAGAGCTGTCGACAAGCCTCTCCTACTGAACACCAGGGATACCATAGTATTCATATTGTATATGTGTTGTATAGGTTGGCATGTATTTTCACTATGTGTGGGTAGAGAAAATCTTGCCCATTCAACGGGTTTGTTGTATGAGCCTGAGTGTGCCCATTGGGTGGGTCTCAGCGCATTACAGATAAGAGTGGATTAGAGAGTAATAATATGTTTCTACGTGGTGTTGGAAAAGTTTAAGCCTTAGTGTAATATATCGAACTTTTATAATCATGAAGTTTTGGTAGGAACTAGGTTAAAAAGCTAATAAAATAGTTCCAGCAAAGTTTGAGGAGCATTTGAATGTTTTCGGCACAAACCGGGCACAAAAACGGGCTTCACTGAAATCTGCCTAGTGCTTGACTAGTTGGTGCATTTTTGTCCAATCCACACCACGAGGATGAAGGGTAGTCCCGACCTCGAAGAAAGTAGTATCCAGTGGCATTAATAAGGTTTGTCGTCTATTGATGACAGTTAGTGATGACACGGGACCGATAAGCAAAGTATGCGGGCAGTTGTCGGATATATAGGAAGGGGCAGTAAATGATTGCCATTCCTGAAAAATGCCACCTGAGAGGGGTAAAATGAATTGGCATACAAGGCAAGATAAATCCTTCGTATGCTGGACTGTGAGAGGTATTGAAGCGTGTGGGGTCGTTGAATATCGACTTACGCTGCACCGAGACTTGCGGAAATTTATAATGTGTTTCGTGTACCACATTCCGCAAGCAAGTTCATGATTGGACCCACGTCCTTCATTATGAGCCGCTTGAGCAATCACAACAAGTGTGAAGCCGCTCTGGAGTTAGAGAATGTGTTGATACTCTCATTATTTCGACAAGTTGAATTGAGGTGTAATTTGAGTTTCGCGAACTAAACTCTTTTTGAGTGGGATATTGCAATATACCTGTCACGCCCCGAGACCGGCGAAGGCCCTCCCGGTAGCGTGCCCAGACCCGCCATATGTCTACACATATAAGGCGTCTAGACTAAATGCGGAAGTAAAAGCAGGAGATAGAACAAATAAAAGTAGCGAAATAACTAGCAACTACTGATATCAGAGCAAGTAAAGTTCTATCATCTACACCAAAGCAAAGAAAATAAAGCTAGTCAAACAAAGATAACCATAAGTAGAACACTATCTGTCTCAAAAGTACAAAAATGGTGGTCTCTAGTACACGGGTAAAACTCTCAACCTCTCGCAAAAAGAAATACATCGAGAGGTGGACCACCTAACAACTCGTCCCTCGCTGAAGAGCTAGCTGGAAGCAATGCCCTTCCCTCGGTCCCTGGCCTCACCCGGCGTGGAAGGCTCTGAAAAACATCGAGAAAAAGAGGGCGTGAGAACTATAATTTATAGTTCCCACTGGGCAATTACTGACCTCAGCTCATCGCACCACTAGGCCCCAAAAGAAAAGGGGTGAGTATAATAAGCAACAATAAGAATAATAGTAACAACTGTAGAAAGCATAATAGAAGTGCTAATCCATATGTCTCAAGTAAGCATGATGCCATGGTGATGTACATCTACGCTATCAAATGGTAATATGTCTAATGCATACTAATATGGTTCAACGTAATAAACAAGTAAACCTCACGATGCAATGTGTCAATGCATAAGGGTAAACACTATCCAAACATCCGAGTACACTACTATGCAATAATGACACCGGCAAGTATACTAAAGTGCCAATGCCATATCATGAGCATGTCCAAGTAATCCAACTACCGATCCTATCAAGCAGTGATTGACCATATACCACACCGTGTCGATTTCCATTTCCAATTAGGGACCTACCCAAGGTAGTCCGGCTTGTGCCGCCTAAGTGCCTGTGGTAGCCCGACATTCCTACACATGGAATGTGTCTGTCCCACTCGACCCCGTAGGCTTCTCGATACCGCACGAGCGAACATAAGTCGCGTAGGCTAACTCCGGAGTGCCGGCTTGTAGGGAGCGACCCTCACAAGCATGTGCGAATGAGCACAAATGGCAAGCAAGCATAGTCCAAGTCTCAAGTAACCAATCCTCATGTCTCTAACATGGTATAGCCACTAGCATCCCGAAGATCTAGTTTAAGTCACAATGTGAATTTTCAACTTTTGCTACGCCTAGTGCCCCTTGATGACACTTAGGCAATCTGGTGTCCAACATGTATCCCAAGTCCCTCGATGGCCCTATCCACTAGGTTCACATATGTCCCGAGCTCAATGCCGCTTGATGACATTAGCTCTCTAATTCACATACCTTCTAAATGACAATCTTGTCAACTTTCATGTCTCAATAAACTTAGGTTTAAATGCATGAATCCGAACTCATTTATACTATAGAAGCATGAAACCAAGTCTCATGAAGAATGCTAAATGCAACCAAAGATCTCCCAAGCAACTCTCTACTACATAGAGGTCCAAAATTTCACTACATATAACATATGCATTTTAAGCATTCTAAAAATCACAATAAATACATGTAACAAGAATATGCATGCTTTTTCATTTAACGATACATAAATAAGCACAAATGAGAATTTCTCATTGTGTGGCTAGGTCAAACCCACCGAACCGTCGCGTAGGGTCTCGATTCGCCGAATAAAGTTGTCCCCGAGTCTCAAAATATCCTAAAAGTGATCAGCGAAGAGATACGAGGGCATTACGACCATCTTATAAAACCAAATATTAACCTAGAAGCAAAAAGAGCCAAAACTCACCTCAAGAGAAGAAATCTCTTCCAAAGCTCCAAAAGAGAGCTAGAACCCTTCCAAACCAAGCCCAAGGAAGGTTCTAAACCAATCAATCTAGCCCTAAAAGCCCTAGGTTCAAAATGCCCAAAATCAACCCTAAATCTCATTTCTAGGGTTCCATCTACCAAAAATCCTCAAATCAAGGTCTAGAGGGAGGGAAAGAGCAACAAACCTCTAAGAAGCTCCAATCCAAGCTCCAAGGATGAAGATCTCCTCTTTGGTAAGCTCCAAGTCCAAGCACCAAGCACCAAGGAAGAAGATAGGGTAAGGAAGATGCTCCAAGTCCACTAGTGGCTCTCAAACTTCTTCTTCTTCCCTCCTTCTCCTTCTTCTTCTCCTCCTTCTTCTCTCTCTAACAAGGGTATGGAGGGAGTGTGAGGAGAGAAATGAGAAAGAGAGAGGGTGGAAGGGCTATTTAGGCCATCCAAAGTAACAAAATCCAAGGAGGTCCCTCAAAAATCTAATATTGCATCAGCCCGGTCTGGGCAGTTTTCGCCCAGAGGGACCGGTCTCTCCCCAGCAGGGACCGGTCTCTCGCTGCGAACCCGAAAAACCATTGTTCGGGAACCGGTCTCTCCCTGTGCGGGACCGGTCTCTCACTGCGTAGACGCGCTCGGGGACCGGTCTCGCCCGCCAGGGACCGGTTGCCTCAGGGCTGCTGCAACACTGCTCATTGGGGGACCGGTCTCTCCTTCCAGGGACCGGTCCCCGAGAGTGAAAACTCTCAGGACCAAACCAAAACTCAGGTTTTCGAACTTTTTAGGTCGGAAAACATTCTACAACCCTCTACCAAGTGTGGAAAAGCTCGAAATACACCCAAACACTCGAACCTCGCAATTTGCAAAGGTCCAGTGCGTCACAATACCGAACTTCTATAATCATGAAGTTTTGGTGGGAACTAGGTTAAAAAGCTAATAAAATATTTCCAGTAAAGTTTGAGGAGCATTCGAGTGTTTTCGGCGCAAAACGGGTGCGAAAACGGGCTTCAAAGGCTGAAATCTGCCTATGTTGCAAATTTTGTATTGAGTACCGATACTGGAATCTGAGTACCGGTATGCAATACAAAATGAGGAATTCGAGCTCTTGGGTTTTGAGGAATCAAATCTGAGTACCGGTACTGAATTTGTATTGGGTACCGGTACTGAAAATTGAGTACTAATACGTAGTAGAAAATGAGAATCCAACGTTCAGGTTTTGAGGTACTAGAAACTGGGTACCGGTACTGGATGCCCGAGTACCAGTACGCCAACCCGAGTACTGGTACTCAGCTCTGCAGAATGTGAATGTAATGTGAAATGAGACGAATGCATATAATATCTTAGTATTTATGTTTATGATGCATTCCTTATGCAATCTGTGTATGAATTATATTCCTGTTTGGAACTACTTGAAATGTACTGATTGTGACGCCTTGGGTGGGCAGGAAAAACTCTATCCATTCGGCGGTCTGTCGGAACACACGAATCCGACCAAAGAGGCGGTGTCGGGGTATGACACTTAGGATCAGGACTTAGGAACACAAGTGAGTGTGAACATTGGTAAAAGTAAATAATCGGATTTTGTAGTATTTCCAAATGGAATGTTAGAGACTGATTGAGGGAGATGCTCACGTTGGCAGCCGACAACTTGTTGTCGAGAATAAGAGGAGATGTCTCTCAAGGACTTTCGCTTAGTTGGGTCAACCTTCTTTTATATGATGCAATAGGGACCGAGCCGAAGGCTTTAGGCTAAGTTGTTATTGATGTCACTGTGTGTAGGAACAATGGCACTACATGGGCGACCTGAGGCACCTGAGCATGCACTCCGGGTTGAGTGAGATATGGGAGTTGTGTGACCAAATGGCTGCGCTTATAGATGTGGTCAAAAGATATACTGAGGCCTCCCGACGCAGGGAGGACTAGACTAAAAAGCCCATTATTTCATTGCACAATAAGGGGGAGCCGCATAGGTAAGTCAGAACCCTACTCCTACGCCTTATGTGTGAAATGCCGTAGAGAGCATTGTGGTGGCGGTCACGCCTATCTCGACAAACCCTTCACCATCAAGGGTAACAAGGAAGGCGCCACACAAAACAAATTCGGATACCTTTGCTGTAGCACATATGGCTCTAAAGGAGGAGCAGGAGTGAGCTTGGGAGAGCCTTGCTAATTTTTGGAATTCAACCTGCCGACCTACAACGGTGAGTGCATGGACCAACTAGTGGTCAAATCATAGGTCGATAGGATGAAAAAGTTGTTTAATGATCTTTATATTCTAGACTAGGACAAGTTCCACTTTGGCACCCACTGTTTGGACAAAACGACCTATCCGTGTCGACATGATGAAAAAGTTGCTTGATGATCTTTATATTCCAGTCTAGGACAAAACGACCCATCGGTGGTGAAAATAGAGAAAAGCAAGCTATTTGCCGACTTGCCACCCCCGATTTAGGAGGAGTTTTGGGACTCCTCTTTGAGTCATACTTTTTCGACGATGTTAAGCAACAGATAGAGGAGGAGCCAAACGACTCCGTCATGGTTTAGAAGTATGAGCATGAGTTCTCCTGCATGGTGAGTTGCATTCCATTCATCGTGTGGGATGAAGTGAACAAGGCTCGGTGCTTTGAGCGAGGCCTCTGAGCAGGGACATACTCAAAGGTCCAAACGCTTGATTTATAGATCTTCCGAGTAGTTGTGGATCATGCTTGGTTAGTGGAGAGGGGCGAATCTGTAGTGTGTATAGAGCGCGAGGCCTATAAGAAAAGTAAAGAGAAGAAGCTATCCATGAATCATTCTGGGGGCCAATTGAGTCAGCCTTCCAAGAGCCCGCACTCACAATCATAGTCGCATAGGTCTTACGCTCCTCGACTCTGAGCTTGATGCATGATTTGTGGCAAGACCCACCGGCCGCAACAATGCGAGCAACAGGAAGGAGATGCTACAAGTGTGTCTAGCCGGGCCAAATGGATGTCGACTTCTATAGGGGTGCATCACTGACCAGGTCTTCAACTTAAGTGCTATCCACCCCGAGGCAGTCTATAGGAGCATCACCTGCCACCTCCTTCGCTGAGCGCCTCTCTATGTCAGAACAGTCGGAGAGGACGCGACAGGCACCAAGTGGCCTAGTGTTTGTTAGACAGGAGGAGGACCAGTCAGTTGCCAACAACATTAACAGGTGTCATTTTATTAATTAATGTACGATGTAGGGTATTGTTTGACATGAGTGCATCGCATTCATCCATAAGCAGGACATTTGCTCTTACTGAAGGGATTAGCATCATAAAGGCTACACACCAAAGTGGGTCCAAGTTTTGGATCACACATTATATGTCACCGAGTATTGCCTCGCCTATCTGGTGCAGATAAGCAATTGGATTATACCAATGTTCTTTTTGGTGTTGAGACGGATAGAGGGTTTTGACATCGTGTTAGGGATAGATTGGCTCTCAAGATATTATGCTACTATTGATTATGAGAATCGATTCATCATCTTTCGTGAACCAGGATAAAATGATGTCACGCCCCGGGACCGGCGGAGGCCCTCCCGGTGGCGTGCCCAGACCCGGCATATGTCTACATATATAAGGCGTCTACAATAAAAGCGGAAGTAAAAGCAAGAATAGAACAAATGAAAGAAGGGAAAATAACCAGCAACTAATGATATCAGAGCAAATATAGTTCTAACATCTACACCAAAGTAAAGAGATAAGGATAGACAATAAAGGAAATCATAAGTAGTACAATATCAGTCTCTAGTACAAAAATGGTGGTCTCTATACATATACGGTACAACTCTCAACCTCTCACAAGCATATAACACGAGAGGTAGACCACCTATCGAACGATCCCTCGGTAAGCACGCTAGCCCGAGGCGATACCCTTTCCGCGATCCCTGGCCTCTCCCTGCGTGGAAGGCTCTGAAAAACATCGAGAAAGAGAGGGCGTGAGAACTATAATTTATAGCTCCCAGTGGGCAATTACTGACCTCAGCTCTTGCTCCACTAGGCCCCAAAAACAAGGGTAAGCAACGATAATAATAAGGGACAATAAGGAGCATGTAAATAAACTGCTGAAAGAAAGCGTGATGTATCAACCAAAATGTACATCTATTCTATCCTTACAATTAGCGTCCAATGCACTAGTCTAATGTCAATAACCCTTATCAATGCATGATGCATAAGCTCTATATGGCAACCAAGTATGCTCTAATGCAACAAGAGACTATCAAATATACTACATGTCTCAACACTATGCAAAAAAAACATATAATGTAATCCGACCTACTAAACCTATCTAGTAGTGATTAACCAATCTCGGACCCCGTATCGATTCCATCTTCCAATCAAGGACCTACCAAAGGTATCCAGCTGTGCCGCCTAAGTGCCTGTGGTAGACCCGACATTCCTACTCTTGGAATGTGTCTGTCCCACTCGACCCGTAGGCTTCTCATACCGCACGAACGAACATAGTCGCGTAGGCTAACTCCGGAGTGGCCCGCTTGTAGGAGGCGACCCTCACAAGCATGTGGCGAA
The DNA here is from genome assembly GCF_001540865.1 of Ananas comosus. Taxonomy (NCBI): domain Eukaryota; kingdom Viridiplantae; phylum Streptophyta; class Magnoliopsida; order Poales; family Bromeliaceae; genus Ananas; species Ananas comosus. The sequence continues at coordinate 2,034 of NW_017890860.1, read as the reverse complement.
TGAGCACAAATGGCAAAAGACAAGTCCAAGTCTAAAGTAAATCCTCATGTCTCTAACATGGTATCATAACTAGCATCCCGAAGATCTAGTCTAAGTCACGATGTGAAGTTTCAACATTTGCTACGCCTAGTGCCCCTTGATGACACTTAGGCAATTTGATGTTCAACATGTTTTCCAAATCCCTCAATGGCCCTATCCACTAGGTTCACACAAGTCCTGAGCTCAATGCCGCTTGATGACATTAGCTCTCCAATTCACATGATATCAAGTTCGATGCCTACCTATGTAGCAATTGTCATCTTTCATGTCTCAATTAAACTTATGTTTAAATGCATGGATCATAGCTCATATACTCTATAGAAGTATGAAACCAAAACTCATATAGAATGCTAAATGCAACCAACTCTCTCTCTCAAGCAACTCTCTACTACATAGAGGTCCAAAGTTTCATTACACATGACATGGCATTTTAAGCATCCTAAAACTCATAATAAATGCGTTTAGCATGAACATGCATGAATTAATAGTATACGAAACACTATTCACCAATTATGAGGATTTCTCATATTATAGGCTAGGTCAAACCCACCGACGACAACGAAGCTTTTCGCTTGCTTCGATGGAGGTATCCACTAGCTTTCTAGCACCCTAGGAACATCAAAAAGAGTGTCATCCAATCGATACGAAGAGCAAAAAGCTCAAACATTAAGCATCTAGCAAGATGGGCAAAACTCACCTCAAGAGAAGAAATCTCTTCCTATGCTCCAAAAGAGAGCTAGAACCCTTCCAATCTAACCTAGAGGAAGGTTCTAATCCAACCAATTGAGCTTCAAAAGCCCTAAAACGAAAATGCCCAAAATAAACCCTAAAATCCCAAATCTAGGGTTTCATCTCAATGAAACCTTCAAAAACCAAAATTAGAGGAAAGGATCTTGCCACTTACCTCTTAGAAGCCTCAAAACCAGCTCAAAGTTCTCACACTTCAAGTATCTTCCCTCAATCAAACTCCAAATCCAAGTCCCAAGCTCCAACAATGGTGGAAATAGCTCCAAAAGGGAAAAAGAGAGGAAAATCCATCAAAAATCATGCAAAATGGGATCAAATCCAAAAGGGTTGAAGGGGGGAGGTGCCCTACCTTTTTCCCTGCAGTGGAGAGCTCAAAGAAGGGCCCTAGGGACGTGGGTGCTGATATAAGAGACCCACAAACGCAAAAACACCCCTGCAGTTCGAACTGTGCAAAATCTGCCTCCTTGTACCGGTACACGGGATCTTGTACCGGTACAAGAGCTACGAAAATGCAAAACCGAGGCTCGGGTGCGCTGTCCTGCGGCACTGTACCGGTACAAGCCCGATGGCTGTACCGGTACAACCATCAACATTGTACCGGTACAAGACCATCCTTGTACCGGTACAAGACCTGCGAAAATGCAAACCGAGGCTCGGGTTTGCGAGTTCTCGGCTCTGTACCGGTACAGGCCCAACCTTGTACCGGTACAAGCCCGCCAGACAGCCAATCCGAGAGCTGACCAAAATCCAAATTTTTGGGTTTTGGTGCAAGGCTTCGTACCACACTCCACGGGACACGTGCCACAGGTCGGAACACAGTCAACGACCTACCAGGAAATCTGGAAAAGCTCAGAGTACGACCAATCACTCGAACCTCGCAATTTGCAAAGGTCCAGTGTGTTACACATATATATACATGTACATATACATATACATATACATGTACGTCTACATCTACATCTACATCTACATATACATCTATATGTACATATACATATACATATACATATACATATACAAATACATATACATATACAAATACATATATATATATAGAGTGCAGCTACTATACTCTTATGAGTATAGTAGCTATTGTACTCATAACTTTTTAGCCATCAGATCTACTTTAAGATCTGTGCAAATCTGATGACTAATTTATTCCAATTAATCTCAGATAATTAACTCTTCCACCCTAATTAACTCTCCCAATTAACTTCTCTGGTTAATTGTCAATTAATCCTCGTACAG
>NW_017890859.1:0-32008 GCF_001540865.1 Ananas comosus | reverse complement strand
CTCGATGTGGAGTGCTGCTATGAGCTGGGCGCGACGATCCCTTCATATGGCTGAAATGATTTTAGCTGTTCTGATGACTGACTTGCGCCCTCAAAGTTACATCGGCATCGATAGACACGACCCATAATCTGTACTTCTCACATAAACATCACACTACACCCACTCGCCTGCCAGAAATCCGTCGGATCAACCAAGACGGAAAGGCAAGGCAGACTTCGCTCGACGCCCAGAATGCCTTGAATAACACAACGCGAACAACCCCACATGCCCCATCATCAGAAAAGGAATATTACCGCTCTCACCCATACGATTTCACGCGTGAACCAAGAAGAAAACAAGATAAACTGAGAAACACCCCAACCCACACGAATTGCTTTGTCAATTCGTTGGCTGACCAACCATTATAGCTCAGACCAACAGATAATATAAAACTATTCGGTCGGCGAGATACCTTAGAACTCTACATACGCCCTCGATTTCGTAATGCAACTCCACAGTCGCTCTGGCACACAAGCGGCCCTTACATGATGGTATCCGCCATAATAGACTGATAATCCTCCTATTTTAAGGAAGACTGCATGTCTACGTTCATCCCCAGAAGCTCTCAACAGTATATGGGGTAAGGCAATCTTCCGTTGACGCATCACGATATGTTTCAAACCCATATGTCCCGATCATCCCATCTTCTGCTAAGACCCTATCCGTTCATAAGAACTCCACGAAATGATTCACACACAAAAGGACACCGGCAGGGACCTCTTGCGAAACCGACTTCCATAAGGAACCCTGCTGTATAACATGCACAAGAGTAGAATGCATTGAATAAGATCGTTGAACATTGACATACCGCTCCCAATTACCATACTGCTTATGTACATCCATTCCGTCCCCAAGGAGAACCTCCGGCAGCACGCATTTGACCGAGTTTCTTTGCACGAACCAACGCCATGAGACTCGCCAGCTATCTTTCAACTTGTCAACTGAGCAACTAGTTCTTCTGCTCTTTCAGCGGAGCTTCTTGATATCATATCGCACGAGCCGTACGCTTCTCCCTTGTCCGTGCCCCGATCCTCCCACTTTAAGATGACCCCCCACCGACGCCTTAACCACCATCCCCCCTCGCCATGTCTCTGTAGCTCCATTAGCACAAAATCAGCAAAGAATAAAACGCCATTTTCACCACCCACACAGCCGCACAACCCACCTCCACAAATCTTAAAAAATAGCGAAAAAATTTCTAATAACATTAAATGCATACCAAATGCTATTTCCCACAGAATTCACAAAAATTCGTCAAAAATAACATTTTATTGACAAAAATCCCCGAAAGTTACAATAAAAAATGAAGCACTTAGAACATGGATCAGGCAGAAAAATAACGTACCTCTCACACTCGACTAAGTCTCACAAGCAAGATAATGTCTTATAGACCCCTGATCTATTCAGCGTCCCAACCACACCACTCATAAACAACGATCAAAAACAGAGATCTATCTCAAACTTCCGATATTTTCGACCAAAATTAAACATGCAGCGCCACACAGATAACGAATAAATCAGACATAAATACTCACTAAATTTCTTGAGAGGAAAAACGTGTAGATCCCAGAGAAACAGCAGGACTCTCACAACAACGAGAGGACTTGATTCAACAATAACACAATACAACTCTAAATAATCGCGTTAATATAAGACGCGTCTACATACCCACCGGTACTTCCAACGATACGATCGTGTACCGGTAACACCATCCCAGATTTTTTGAAAATTGCTTCTAAAAATCCATCAAATTTGAAATTAGAATTAATACACCACAACTCCGGCTTTACTCCAAAAAAATTAATATAATGAAAATAGATATATAAAATTTAAAATTCCATCCCAAAACACACTCAAAATTCATTCATCAAAAGTGCCATTTAATGATTCAAAACCATAGACATCACATCAACACATCATCAGAAATTCACAAAATTACACCTAATTTGTTGTAACATGTTCAATAAGAAGATTATAACCAATATATACCGTGCTCTCAGCCAACATCTTCCACACTCACACACCGTTATACTCCGAAAAAACTCTAAACAATATCTTTATATATTTTTTTTTTCAACTTTTTTTTCAAGACCCCACTATCTCTCAATTTATCTTTCATGTGTAACTTCAACCACTTCCCGACGACCAGAGGTGCGCTCTCCACAATGTGGTGGATCCACTCTTTCACACCACCACTCCTGGTCCTTTTCCTTAAAACATAGGATATCCTTTTTTTTTTTTATATTTCTCAACTCCCCTAACAATTTAGACCAATCTCAATAATTGAAAATAATTGACCAATTTTAATCAATTAGAGAAATAATCCATACCATCACATCCACACTCACAATCAAATCCTAACTAATACATCAAAAAATCAAATTTGATTCCAAAATTTTGATGAATTAATGCAATAAGAAATCAATATAATAAATTACGTCCCAAAAATAATAAATAGTGAGTAAAACATAATTCGTAATATAAATTTAAACTTAATAGATGTGAACGATAAAACCCTTTTAAACAATTTTTCTTAAAAAAAAACCTTTCCCTCCAAAAACGATTCCAATCATCTTCTTTCTCAAAGATTTTGAAATCCCAAAACACCTTCTTCCTCAAAATGATTTTAAATACACAAAAATTCATGCACAAAAATCATTCAAACATTTAATAATACAAAATAAAAAACTTAAACGAAACAAGCACCAATCAAAGCATTACACACCTATAGATCAAAAGACTAAACGAGGAGCAAGGAAAGATTTCCCCGCGAATTTCGCGGCATCCAAACTGTCCGATCGTTGGTATTCTCACTTGTCTACGTTAGGGCCCGTTGTTAGAGTTTGATCAACCACAATTGTTTTCTCTCGCTTAGCGCTCTTGGTTGAATTGCGTTGAGGCTTATCATCAAGCCCCCTCCCGATTTGCAAACTTGGCGTGTGCATCTAGAAATCCGGTTCATTGAGTACTCGACTAACTTGATTTTTCTTTTGATTCCGCGCCGGGGGAATCGATTGTAGATATGTCGTTTGACTGTAATATTCCGCCTTATCCAAGGAGGGCACTTGAATCTTCTTTCCTTATTGGGCAATCTCCTTTAATGGTCCTGTGTTAAATCGCATCTACCCTTCGATGATACATCACTTCTGTGGCATATTCAAAGCTCGCACTCATGAGACTTTAATTTTCGTCTTTAATTCCTTCTCGAACATATCTCCTTATCATATCCAAGCCTAAATTGCCGCCTCTTTGACCCAATCCAAGCGCATTGCTATAGCCCAGTTTACTTTGTGAGACTCTCCATCTAAGAAGAGAATGTTAAGATCGGACTTGAGTTGACGAACTCGCATCCTCTCAATAATCTTGTTGGATGTATCGATTATCTCGAATGTATGGCTCGTACCGGTATCGCGCCCCAGCCACATGCAAAAATGCGAATCTTAGTCTTATACGTGAGCCTGCCTAAATTGATCGTTGATCCGCTCATCCGTAGCGATCATCTTCCTGGAATGATTGAATTAGTCTTTACAAATTGATTCCTTTCACTGCGTTCTCTCACAGACAAAGCTTTCTTACCTTGTCAAATCTGTCGTATTTTACCCTGGCTTCAAGTTCCAACATAAGAGCTCAGCACTTCTTTCGAACTTCTATTATGCTTGGCCATCTTTTCAGAGTGGAATAACCACAATGATCGCATTATTCTTCTGCCAATCCTCGCGTTCGATAAATCCTCCTACCTCTTAATATAGGCCTTTCGCACATTGGCTGCGCACAACTCTCGCACTCATGCACGACAAACTAAGGAGAATTAAAAATAATAAAGATAAGCAAAACACACATTAGACCGCAAGGCAAACATAAGTGTTATACTAACAAAGCAAGAAAGTAATCTCAGCGAACAGTTTATCCATTTAATCTAGGCCCATTAGAATACCGCAAATTTATCTAGATTCCCCCTGCCGATGATACCGCTAACGAAATTAATGAGGAGTACCCTATATCAAGGACGCATATTCTACGTACTTTGCGTATCTACACCCATAGGTTACAAGGAGAGGGGTGCACAGATAATGGTCAATAGGTTGAAGCCAAAAAACCCAATCTCGATCGACATAAAATAAAATACGAGTTAGGAATAAAAAGCCACACCGAGCTCACACTAGTAAAACTCTCGCGAACTTGGACGAGACAATATACCTGTACACGTACCCATTTTGGCGAACACGCAGAAGAAAACAATTACACTTAAGAGAAACAAAGTGTATCAATAACGATTACTCAAGACTCACGGACTCAAAACCTCTCTTAACGCCTCCTATGAAACTCGGAGCTATGAAAATAAATCGATCCACCAACTTCGCGAGCCAGGACAAAGTAGTCGTGGTTATCGCCGCTTGTCGGAGCTCTCGGTTTTCCACCTTCTCGTCGCGCCGCCTCTAACCGTCCGAATCCACGAACGCTCATCCACTGATCACGAAATAGCAAGCGCAAAAGCTTTCAATCACTCACTGAATTCACACAACGCCAACCTCTCTGACATTCCAGCCACAACTCCGCGAGATCCCACTGAACCCTCAAAACGCGCCAGAATCCAGACGCCAACCCATTTTATAAGGAGTAACATAATATGGTGATCGCTTATTGCTTCAGGAGTAGTCGTAGAAAATGCGACGGAGGAAAGAACCCAACAGCAAAGCCGACATGCAAATCGTCAAGTAGAGTCCCACCAAAATTACAATATCCGATTTTGACCTAAAAGAGCGACTAAAAAACGTAGAAATAAAGTATTAGAGATTAATAATTCCAACAGCCTTAGTGTTCTCGAAACATTATGCTTATAATGCTGATCCTGTTTTGAAGAAGCCAATACTTAAATTCTGATAGAGCTATTATATATCTAACTTCAGTCGACTTAACAAAGAGTTTACACGATTCTACACCTGAGGTGGAGGCGGGGATTACGCCGCCAATGACTGTCACCGTCACAGCACCAGAGATCGAGAACAAATTCTTTTTCTGATAAAACGTTCCAGAATTAGTCCTGACTGCTCGTAGCGACGGCGCCGTACGCGATCTCCGAATTAGCCATTGCCATAGTACGGACAACAATGCAATTTTTTTGGATTTGCGCCATTGTCTTCGAGTTCCGTACACTCCGCAAAGTCCACGTCCCCTTTCCTAAATCCAACTAAACTTTTGATTAAAGATTCATAATGCCTATAACTAAGTATGATCACCATAACATGAATTAAACCCTTCCCCTCATCGGATCACCGTCGGACGTATTTTCTTCTTTTTTTTCGCAAAATCTTTGAATTCGTATCTTTGTCAATTCCTTCGATTCCTTCAAGACGGCCCGACTCACATGAACACGTAAAGGAAACTTGCCAATACATAAATGCCTTAACATCTCTCACTACAACATGAACGTGTGCTTGGTGGGTGGTAGTTCGGCAAAACTGAGGATCATTGTAGAACAAGATAAAAGAGCCTCATGTTATCCTTCTCTGAGCTTAAACAATACAGTCACTCCCTAAATATAGCGATACGCTATTCACTTCAGGCATTCGACCTAATCTGGAATACTTTCGCCGGAGCGCCGTCCTAACTATCAGTCACCTTGAGCTTTCAAATTTGACAATCATCGTTCGATTGCTGAACTGGATCAGAGCAACAAGGAGAGATTTAATTACAGTCTTTCCGGTTCGACCGCCATTTGGTCACGAAAGCTGTACCGAACTGTAATCTTATCAATCACTATCCGTGATTTTATATTCACCTTTGGTGTCAGAATACAACTGAAACTTTAAATCTAGCCCTACATAAAAAATAAATATCTGGCTTATCCTTCTATTTTCAGAATTTTCTGACACTCGCCAATGAAGCTGCTCCGTTTGACTCTGCGTGGATTATCCGCGACGTTGTAATAGGGTCACCATAGAAGAATAAGTACCCGAGCCGTGCAGTTCTGGCTAATTTATACTGCCCCCTTTCACACAGAAAATTCTAAATCTTCTGTTTCGCTTCCGATTTTTTCAGCACAGTCATTCTTCAACCGCTATATTTTCACTTTTTAAATCCCACACAAAAAGTAATTTGCTCTGCATACTACTTATCTATTTATTCATCTTTATATCTTATGTATACAAATTTCGAGTATATGGGTACTCCCAACCGAAGTGCAACCACCCTCACCGAAAAGCCATTTATAGATGTATACCACCGGATAACTTCATAAGTTTAGAAGTCTGTACCTTACAACGATGAGCAGTAAATTGGACACCGACATCGGTCGACGGCGTCACCATCTCAGTTTTAAAAGACAAATGCCCCCGGCAGAGGATACCTTCAGAACGACCTACTCAAGTTGCACGTTACGGGCGCTGCGCGTAATTCCTACCACGCGTTATGGCCGAACCACTATGAATACAGCACTTCCACTGCCGCCCATGGCTAGAACAACTAGATTGTGACAACAATTCCAGGCCAACAACTGCATACATACCCACAATCATACAAAACCCGCAGACAGCACAAACAGTGCTTATCACTAAGACCAAGCCACATGTAAAGTATACAAGTGATAAAAGAGAGATGTACCATAACAATTAATTATTTCACTTTATACAATTATTACAACTGCACTCTTCCAAAAACTGTAACAATGTATATACAATCCTCCAAAACTCACCCTATAACATCCCAACCTACTTTCAAAATACGTACAGATACAACTATTGCATTGAGAAAGTAAACCTCGTACTCAATGTCACTGAGGCATGCTACGTTTTCCTTTCCGGCTCACTAAATACCGTACGCCCTTATCGATTCATGCGGACCTATCCCAAACAAACCAGGGGCGCGCTACGAAACTCGGACAACTCAACATTGCGTGCACTTTGAAGAAACTCACGAATAGTTCTGCCATAGTGGGTTCCCTGCTGGCCTCTCCACTATGCCGATCTCACCCACATACTCATATGTTCAGGGTCGTCACAGATATACATGCAGATAGATAAATTATCGCGGAGCGATCTAAGAAGAACACAGCATTAAACAGTAAAATGAGCAACTATGAATATAATCTATCAAATGTCTCAAAATCCATAAGATGCATGCGATCGGAAGACTGTCATATTTAGCGTGAGGAAAAGGCCTACTATCATACACTGGCAGTGCCTTCAACTCAATACACTAAATCCATGACAAGTATTGACACCCTACAATTCTCTTAGCCGAACGCAAGTTCGCAACACAAAGAGTCTCTACACATGATACTTTATATGTCCATAGCGTCGGGACTGTTCGCGACGAGAGGTTTAGCCCTATTATTCACCTTACTCCTACGGAGGAGCCATGATTCTGAGGTGTATCGAGCTGACTGCCGAACAACCTAACCAAGAAGAATACAAGCGTCCATCGAAGGCCTACAAGCGGCTCCGAAGAATGTGTCTCCACGCCCCCCCCATCGCTGTGCAAAAACCGACGACACTACCCGTGAGAGCTACGTCACCGTAGCGTCCAAAGCTTTATAGTCCTTCACAAGGGTGAGACAGGGCTAGAGTGAGCTCTAGATTTCATCCAATCCGTGTCTATAACTGGTGTGAGGCCTTACCTCAAACCAACACACAAACTGACAGAGCGTCAACTACTACACTTACAATCTTCGGTTAGATTCATATACCGGTTGACTCAAAGGCTGCTTCAATCTGCCACAGTTTCTTAAACTCATCGAGGAGTCGAACGGAGTACGTATAAGTGCATCCCACGTCATACCGCACATATCTATCTCACACATCAAGTTCTGGTCTCACAAGTTTTGAACAAAAAGAATTCGACCACGGGCCCATCATCCATACTCGTTCTCTACAACGTTCCAACCAACACCCTCTATACTACACCGAATACCCCCACCCGCTCAGTGCCCAAATCACACTAGGTTCTTATTCACTCTCGGGGAGACACCTTGTGGTCCTAACAGTAGATAATTAGCACTGAATCACACCACATATCACATAACTAAACACACCACCCACACCGCACACTCACATCATAAACTATTCTACTACCATGCAATACTAGGTTTCATTCATTATTCCATAACTACGAACTATCACTAAACACAAATGCAAAAGATAGCACAATCACATTCAACACCTACTACATCACAATGAAATGATCGACTGTACACGACATCTGACATAGAGACACCCGACTTGTAACTCACAAAAACCGAGGTTTCGGAATAAATTATCGAAAACTTTAGCCCCAAAATCGACATAAAGTATAGAGAAGAAGAATCGATGTACAAATCCCCAATTACATCACCAACACATGAAGGGGCTAAAAGTAGCCAAAATAGTTGAAGTGCGCCAAAAGATGAAACAACCAAGTCAACAATGAATTCTGCTGAATGTCTTGTACCTTAACACCAAAATGATTACGCACGTACACACACCACGAAGATCAACGGCTTGGCAGCTCAGGCCTTCTACGGCTACAGAGATCCCTTGTACGACAAGCCGACCCAACACCGACGAGAGACCACTCTCGTTGGGCTTCTGCCAGGCCACCTTGTACCGTGGTACAAGAAACCTGTTACCGGTAAGGAGTCCGAACAGCCACAAATTTATCCTGCGCAACATATCAAATAGAATGACAGGATTTATTAGCCAATTGTTACCCTAATGTAATACGCCCTAAACCCCTCTCAAACATAGCTTCTCATACTCCTCTCTCTCCTCTCTCGTTCTCTAACACTCTCAAACCGTTTTCAAAAACGGGAAGGAAAAAAAAGAGAAAGAAGGGAAAAGCTAAAAAGAAGAAGAATGAAAAAAGGGCAAGAAATGGAGAGAAGGAAGAATCAATCAACCATCAATCATCTCCTCATCTCTTCTAACCTCCCTCTGGAAAGCTTCTAGGAGAGAAGCTCCAAAGCCTCTCATAGTAATTTTTGTAAGAATGGGTTTAAACGCCTAAGATCTTTATATGCGTTTGATCTAACACATACCACCCCCAGCTTATGACTTTATAAGAAGACACAGGAGCCAAGACACATGAAATCCATGTTGTTTCTCTTCATACTTAAATGGTGGATTTCTAGAGTTTGTCCTAAACACCCTAGAAAATGTTCGAATACTCCTATTTGAGCTCCTAATGATAAACAAGCCATAATCATCTTTCTCTGATTTTATAAGATACAAACCTCCGAAGTATACTCAGCATCGAACTGCATACAGAGAGGCAACTCCACAAAGAGGTTTTGCTCAATGGGGTTTTGATCTATTTTTGACCACTTGAAACCTAATTGGGACCCCTCAATACCCGTTGAAACCTCGTTCGAAATACGACGATGTAACCGAATATTAGACGAAAACGTCGTTTTGTACAAATTGGCCGCAGCACCGAAATACAAGCCTAAAAATCGTCAGAAATCGAACGAACATCCTTGGATCAATAATAAACTCCCGAAAAGACGATCGCCCCCGCCTACAACCCGACACCTCGCCAGCCTCCCCCCGCAAAGATTCGGCCCCAAACGTCCGATGCCGCGGGAACACCCACCGAAATGCCAATCGTCGACAAAGCAATCCCCACCAAACGCAGTTAAGGTGTTGTGCTCTACACGAAGCGACTATTCCAACCCTTTATGTCATTACAAATTATCTCATTGATGCAGTGCATCCCCGTAGACAAGACTAAAGTGCATATAATAGATATTGCATAAAGTAACAATGCTAACCCAATGTAAAGAATGCATGATAAATGATAACCATAGATAAACTACAAGTAAAGCATATGACAACTTACAAATCCAGACCGCATGACAAATAAATAAGCTAGTAATCGCTGATAAAGTCAATAAATTAAACAATCACATGAGCATAAATGAAATTTATAAGATACAAGCTGTTAAAAAGAATGCTTAGCCAGGATCAAGATAATAGCTAGCTACACACCGTAAGTAAACTCTATCGTTGAGTATGATATTGGACAACTATTGCCAATAGCTCGAGTGCATCTAACCTAGATAAAGAACAAATTAAACAAGTGAACCCTAGACGAGACGATTTAGGTGTTGCCAATCTACCACCTAGTGTTATAAACCAGTCGAACTATAACAACCTAGCAAGTGATCAATCAGTAAACAGATGCACAATAACCTAGCAAATTATCTAGTTAAGATCATTGACAATAACAACTAACTTGGAACCCTAGTCATGATGCGTAAGATATACACTAAACCTGAGACTAAGGTCACCAGTAAGGGGGTGGTTAGGACCCTCTGACCTGTCGTAAAGGATTCCGAAATCCCAGACTTTATGATGTCCCTGGGTACAACGCTAGGGACGTTCTGCGACACTTCGCCGCGAGTCTGTACCCGGTAGATGCCTGGCGATCATATAAGATCACCGCCCGTGCTGAAACCATTGTCGTGGCGTTGATCGACGATTTCGACCGCCAGATTCGATAACCATGAGGATCAGACGCCGAGTAAATGAATCCATCTGTAAGTACACATGCGGGCCTCCAGGACCATCAATGCCATCGTTGTGGTTGTGCGACCGTTCGCCGCCAGACTATGCATTCTCCGACTCAGTTGTAAAAGCAACGTCATCGCCACGAGTGTCAATCTGCACTCGAGCCGTGTCACGTCCACCGATTTCGCCGCTAGCAGCTAGTCATAACAGGCGTTTTCTTTAGACAGCCAGTGCTCAAACTATCCCGCAATGATTGACCGAAACCGGATCGTTGCTTAATTATGATACGGTAGAGGACCCTATGAAAGCTAAGATAGAGGCTGATCCTACAGTAAATAAAAACCTTAGAACAGTTGTGTGTATCCTAAGGTAATCAGAAACTTAAGTAAAATTAAGCTAAAGAGCCAAGTAAAAGTAAATCAACAATCACTATTGTTGCTGATTTCATAACGCAATATTGTAGGCCATGCATTTCAATGTATAATATCTTTGTAATGTTGAATTCTAACATTTGCACGGCTCCTCGACCCTATACTATCGTCGGACTTTTCCTTGTGGGACGACCCCACGAACCATGGAGTTGTTCTCACCCCACTGTTTGGATTCCCGATCGTCGTGTGGCGCGGCCGCGAGCGAAGGCTACTCATAAAACGCCCCACTACACAGACCCGAGGTAGCATACCCTGAGACAGTCTTCACTTAGGGGTCAAAACAAAAAAAAAATTATCAACTCATAAAACCCTGAATGTAATCAGTAGATTGAATCGAAAGTAAAAAGTAAACTGAAATCCGATTAAAACTGTTAAATGATGCTTGATAGCAAATAATTTATAATTATACTTCCTATGCAATTGATGATATCCGTTCCTTGTTAACATCGTGATTGTTTTGGATTGGGCACCCCCTTGACGTACTTTGAACTCTGCCGCAGACAGGGGAATTCCTGGTCCGATCGCGTCTGTCGCGCGGCCCGCGATCCCGGTCCAATTGGCGTGGCCGCCGGGCGTACACACTGCTTCGGAGGCATCTCCCACCTCAGGCGATGCCACCTCTATCGATTCGCCGAACAGTTCTCGACGCCTATCGCGCCCTTCCATCGGAACGACCTCCAGGTCCTTCAGACAATCACACGCCCTACTCGACCGGGAGTGCTGAGTCTAAAGAGTCGTACTCGGAGCCGGCAGACTTTCAGGGACCGTGATTAAGCCATAAGCAATCCAGTTCCGCAGTCCAGCCTTAATCTAGATCACGACACTCATACATTTCTAAAAATAGAACCCAAATACCTACCGCCCTAGGTTTATCAACGGTTGAATCCTGGCGAGCCTCGACTCACTGACATTTCTAACTCATAAAACCCAAACCCTAGAACACCTTAAAGGTTTCACCATCAAACGACTACCACTTCTCAAGACCCAAGCTTAGAAGAATAATAATACAAATTCTTCTGCTTCTTCTTAGTCTTTTCCTTCCTCTCTTTTCTCTCTGACCTTCTTCGCACTTCCTTTCTTTCGCTAAAAAAGAGTGAAGAGATATGTGCAAAGGAAGAAAGCAAGATGACAGAAAGAAGAGTAACCCCTAGCTCTTCTACATAAAGCCATCTGCATACTATTAACCCCTCAACCATTTTTCATCTATACCACAGCCCTGCCACCGGGAGATCTACCAATTTCCGGCAGTCGAGGGGAGCCCGATCCCACAAAGCGAAAGAGCATAGCCGAAACCCTCATCTATTTAGCAGAGCTCGCACAGAATGGACACTAAACACAGCCAATGAAGGCGGGCAAATTCGCGTTCCGGAATTGGCACCTACCTGAGCGAACTGTGAGGAGCTAAATAATACCCCGGAGACCTGATATATTCCTTATTCCGAAAATTGCAACCACGTCCCGACCAGCTATAGTTCACCTCCACGACTTACAAATTCCTAATATCTCCAGCTGGCTAAACGCGCGCAACCGGTCCCTCCTGCCGGGACTCGTCTCCTCAGAGACCCCCATCCGACGCCGATGGACCGGTCCCCTCCTGCCAGCGACCGGCCCCGAAAGCATCTGCCCGCACAAAATGGAGACAAAAGTCTTGGTGCTGTAGTCACGTGACTTCTAATAAAGTCGCCTCAAGAAACCTCGGGACGTCTGGACCTTTGCATTTAATCCCACTCATGCTTTAATCTGTTTCGACCTATCCGAAGCTTACACCACTCGACAACGCAAACACATCCGTCCAGAACGAATCAACACATCCCTAAGGCCGATTGTTAGAATTGTACACTTCCCTAACATTCCCCCCACACCTCAAAGAGTATAACGTCCTCGAAGGCGAACTCCACACAGACACTAATTCATAAATCGAATTTAACACTCCATACCCCAGCTCCAAATCCTTAAATAATGAATGACTCTCTTTCATCTCCTCCCGACTCCTAGTGCTTTCACGAGCGCTATATTATCCAACCCGACTCGAAACATAAGGATTTCGCCACTTCTCAACTTACCACCCGAGCTAGATCTCCACCGAAACTCTTCGATACTCATTCCTCCTTGCAATCTGACCCGTAGATCAAGGACAGCTTCGATCATGCACCATACTTTCGAAGATTGGAGACAGGAATACATAGTCTAACGTTAAGCATACCGGAACACTAAAAATATGAAGTTACAAGTGGAGATAAATGCGGACTTTTAAATATAAAAAGGCAAAAGAAATTAAAAATCAGATACTGAACCTAACTATTTAAATAGAATTAGAGCAAATTGAAATAGAATATCTGGGAAGACCCCTTAGAATATCCAGACGACAAAACCAGAAGATCATTCCTGTAAACCGGGGGCAGAAAATTAGCAGAAAATTACAAGCCTCAGAACACAATATAAATTGACAGGGATCCGCCAAAACTATTTTAATCAAGCTAATATTAAAGTTGCAAATTTCGATGAAAAGCAATCAGAAAACCTGCAACGCCCTGCACGTAAAAGAAACATAAAATCCGAAATCCTTCTGATACATAGCATCAAAAGCAAGTTGCCGGCACGCAGCTAATCATGATCCGCAACGGGGGTACGAAGACAAAATCGGCGAATTCAGGTAAAAGAACACTCTTAGAAGCCTATATCTTGCTGCACGTACTGAACGCGGAACATACTGTCAAACATTTGAGCTCAAACGATATTCACGGAGCTTTCCGACGAAAATTCAATGAGCGCCTGATGTAATCCTGCGAATTTTGCACTATGTGAGGTAGATATACTCATAGGTGTACGAGTTAAGCTACTAGGCCCCTCCTCTCAGCGGCAGCTACAAACCAAGCCATCAACACCAACATGGGAAGGAAAGAAGAGAACCCTCCATTCCTCTCTAAGTAAAGACCCCTTCTCCGCGAGCCTCTATAGGTCTTGCGCGAACGCAAAAATCAACACGCGGGGCGAATCGTGGCATCATGCTTATGCGACAACGCAACCGTCGACGCCCCGGCGCGACGATCGGGATTTTTCGTGCGCCACGCCAAAAGTAATCAATGATTGAGACACCACTCTAACTGGTCGACCGTGGTGAATGATAGCTGGCTGATATTCCGGTACGCGTTATAATTTGGCTAAGTGCAATAGATATCTGCCTTAGATCCTGTAATCAATAAGCTAATATATCAGAGAGCGCCTAATCTGTAATAACCGCGTTGTACAATCCTTAATATTGGTATGTTGGCAACATACTGTAATTCGCGAACCAGGGGAAAAACAAGCCCGCAACATATCTCTCCCAAAAGCCCCTGAGCACTTTCGCTCTATCTCGCCCTGTTCAAGTCTGGAAAAGGACTGTCCAGATCAAAAGAGCGAGTATACATGCGTATGTATGGGAACTTCTTCAGCGAGTCTGCGTGCTAAAGCTTCTGTAGCCTCTTCTAAAAGCGCCCCAAGAACTGGGTCTCGATCTGATACAATCGACTCTCGCACCCCATTACCTCACCACTCGTCCGAGAATACTACCTGCGCGAAGTTTCATCACTGCCCAGTTGTGATCGGCCAGAAAGTCGCCGATTATCGTCAAACTATCCACAACACCCAAATCGCTCGTGCCCCTGGTCGAACAGTAAGCTAACGACCGAATCCACCTCCATATCGACAGATTCATCTCATTCCGAGGAACGGAAACATTCAACAACCTGAAGCTGATCTCCCACTGGAAATCGGCACGACTCTTGGGTATTGCGCGTGGACCGCTTATCACCAAACTACACGCGCAACTTTTACCCAGATCCACACCACCTGGCGGGGATTAAAGTTGCGCAGTATTCTTGACGAATATGATTTACATCGGGGCGCCGAAATCCCAAACACTTCGCATAAGCGATTAGGCCATATATTCAGAGTCAGCCACATCTCCAAGCCACCACATACAATCTCAACCCGCTGAAACATATGGTGCCGCCCGTGTCGACACCTAAGAACCAATGCGCTCTTGCAAAATCAACTCTCGACCTCTTCATTTGCACACACACGATGAATCGAGGCACCCAAACACATCACGATCTCAACGCTGTAATATCCTGGTACCAGCAGCCGAGCCCAAGGAGGCCCTTGACATAATTCACATGGGGTGGCGTACACTTCAGATTCGCGTCGCCGGACCATGCGAATCTTTAATCCTCTCCAATAATCCGTTATCACCAACATCAACATCCTAAACGGAATTCTCGGACCACCACTCAATCACCATCTTCCATTTCAACTCATGCTTCTGGCTTTAACCTCCACCACAAGCGGAGTTCTCGCGACTTCCGACAAGGCATGGCCTCAAAAGATTCCACAGAGCATTCAATCCCAGACAATGGAACAAACTTCAAAAACACTAGTACCCTGAGGTATGATTAAAGATTAGTCCAAGCCATCGAGTTAGTCCTTAAGCAATCCAACCACGCGCCGTTGCCGTGCATCGATTACAGAAATGGGGCACTGTGCTTATGATTAAGTATCTTCTCTCCAGATGTAACAAGTACCTTATCAAACTACGGTCCTAAACAGAACAACAGTGTTCAAATCACTGCTACGCTCAATACAGTCGGCGAAATACCAAGAGGCACCGCTCCAAACCTTCTAAAGCAAAGATACCGCCCGCCAATTCCAAAATCACTAGTTGCGATTCCCTCGTACCTTCAATTGAGACGCCACTAACGCAATATGGAACCGACAGCCCCGCCCCCACCTTGCATCATTACACACCCTTTAATCTAGACTCGACCAGATGATGGGCCATGCGAGCGTCCCGCTATCTAACAACTACAAAGTCCAACTGCCCCCACCCAATGTGCTGCCGTCAGGGCGACCGTAAAAAAACTCCCAATACCCCCGAGCTGAAGATTAAATCAATCTCCTTCACTCCTTGAAACCTCGTCCACAACGTTACTCAGGCGCCTCGTAACTCCCTCGACAAAAGCGCAAATGCATCAAACAAACTTAGCCGCCCGAGGCTAGAGCCGTCAACCGTGTGACTGAGTTACATCTTCGGAAACCCCCTCCACAACCGTCAAAACGCGCACTCAGGGAGATTTGAGTCATTCGGTGGGACCCACAAAACTTCGACTCAACAACATTCGTCGGGCTGCCCGAAATTCCAATCACGCCGCCACTTCCTCGTCCACAAAACATCTTCGAAGGATTCATAGGCGTTACGATTGGAGTTCGGGCAAATTGAGTCCCCGATATATTGCCCCTATAATCGCCGCTTGGAGAAGAGTAACATATGCCCTAAGAGAACAACTCCCGAGTCAATAAGTCACACTCTCAACTTGCGTACAACTTACACCTGTTGCTCTACTCCCGAAGGATTTGAAGTACATGCGCTAATAATTGCGCTGTCACTATGCTCCTTCCTCCGTGGCGAAAGACCAAGTATTGTGTCTAGAACCAACTACGACAAATCTCAACACCCATCCCTAAATCTCGCCGTTCAAGACAAGCCTTCCCTGAAACGGATGTTGCACAAGTATTCCACCGTCTCCATCATACTCAAATACTCCTACTCCACCGACGCATTCAAACCCAAACAACGCAATCACCGTAACTCATACCATACCGGCAGAAGTGTCTCGAACATCCCTCCGGCTGAGCACCTAAATCTCAATAGATATTATGATAGCCGATCAGAAGCCCAATCCTTGAGACACCCGGAACTGCATCAGACTCGAGGAACTGACTACCGAGGATTCCCGCCGGTGGCAATTACCCGCTCGTCCTGAACAGGATCAAACAATCCGATGCCGTGTAACGGCGTACTAAATTCTTTCACGTACTATTCACAAAGCTCCGGTCTACAAATAAACCACACCAGAGTCGAAATGATCAAATATCCGTGAGCAATTTGCCACGGAAACTTCTTATTCCGAAAACACTACCTCCGGTAGGGCTCCAACCGTACGATTATAGACACCGCTCCTGCAAGCCATCTAAGAACATGCTCTCGTTGCGACTACGCAGAGAACGCAACTGAGTAAGCCGAACATAACCTTCAAGCCTAGTCGACACCCGCAAACTATCCCACTTACATAACTCATCGAGCTAGCCAATTTGAAATACTATTATTCAGGTCTTTGTATTACAGTCGGGCGCCCTGTTGTACTGAATGATCGAAACCCTTCTTAAGGTGGGAAAGTGATTTAGGAAGTGATCCGCATCGAGGGAAGCAAGTTGATCAAAATAACTCACCTGATCTCGTTAACTTCTGACTCGAAAATCAGGACGCTAATGTCGAGATGCATATAATCCTTTCGGAGCACAATCTCCGCGAAAGTCGAAGGATTATTAAGCATAAATGCATTTAAAGAAGGTTTCGCGGAAGAACTACTTCCACAACACTCAAACCTCAAGCAGGCACTTGATCGCAAAACGCGCACTAGGAGCAGTCAATTAGCTCTCATCAACGCGCCAGCAAGCCGCAACTCTATTAACCACTTCCTTGCTTCGTCCCACACTGGTCCGCAAACGACGAACCTGCAACGTCGGAGAGGTAAAAACCCACCTCCTCGCCGGGCTCTTCCGCTCCCGAAATTCACCTATCTACAGTCGATTCAAAGGGACCCACATAGGATTACCATCGACAGAGCGACATTCATGCCCACAGTCATCGACACAAGTCAGTAGCACCCAACTCGAATGTAGACCGCACTGCTCACTAGATCCAATCCACAACTACTCAACTGAGACCCACCGCATTCTAAGCACCGCTCCCTCCTAACAGAACGCTCGACACGTCCACCCAGCGAAAGTCCAACCTAATCCGAAATTCGACCCTAAAAAATCTCCACTCTCCCCAACAACTTCAAATGGCATGCACCAAATGATGATAAAATTCACAAACCACCGATGTGACGGCAACCTCCGAGTAACAAAAATAACAGCTCCTGTGCCTCGAACACCATCTAATCACACCATACCCTCACTACAATCTCCCCCGACAAACAGCTCAGGGGACCTCACTGACTTGATCGACACTACTCCTTAGCCGCTCTGAGCCGATCGGGCCTCCGCTCGGGGTCCAGTAACGGGGTGCCTCCTCGCTACAGCAGACCCGTCCGAACCGACCCTCGCTCGGTCTAGAGCGTGAGGGATCTTCCAGTTCAGGGGGAGAATCTCTTCGCCATGAAGTGCGATCTTTAAAGGAGAAGGTGGCTGATCTTGCCAGGAAAGTGGAGGTAGGAATGAAGAGAATGATGGACAAATTGGGATGCAGGCATGACGATATCTTTCCTACACAGTCTGTCTATACAAGGTCTACTTCTCGACATCCTCTTATTCCTCCATCCACTGGAGCTTCGGATGGTAGAGGGTCTGGAGCAGGTGCAGGAGATACTGATGATGATGATGACGAGGACACGGAGTGATGTCTTAGTCGGGCTTAGGTTTTCTCTTTTACTGCATTTTACTGTTTAGGGTGATGTTTTAGTTATGCTTGCTTATCTTTCCTTTGCATGTTTTTACTTTTGTTTTAGGCCTGTAACTATGACTAGACTACTCTTATGCTTTCTAGTATGTTTTCTCTTTTTACTTGCTTTCTTTTGGCAATTTTTGACAAAAAGTGGGAGAGCATAGATGAAGGGGGAGAGCATGGATGTTTCAGGCATTAAACTAAAGCAGAGGATGGTGATTTAAGAACAAAGGAGGAGATGTGAACAAAGGGGGAGAAGGTATAAAATTTTAAGGCTAATTTTAAGGCTAATCATTTTTGAGTGATTTGTTTTGCAGGATTTCAAGACTTTAAGACTCCTAGTTGCGTCTAAGTCATAGAGTCTGTTTTAGGAGTTTTGATGTAATTTTGAGTTTCATATTGTATTTGGATTACACGCGAGGGGTTCGGTGTTTTGGTGATGACATTGAACTTCGTTTTCTCTTTAAATTGTAATTTTTGAGTTTGTGTGAGTTTTGTCACGAAATTGCCAAAGGGGGAGATTGTTAAGGATTTTGTATTGGCAAGTTTCGTGAAGTGAGTCGGAGTCTTGAAGAATCGAAGCGAATTGACAAAGATCAAAGAATTCAAGATTTTGGAAAAAAAAATCAGAAAATACCTCACGACGTGAATCACGATGGTCAGGTAAAGTTTTAATTCATGTTATGGTGATTCATACTTAGTTATAGGCATTAGAATCATTTAATCAAAAGTTTAGTTGATTAGAAAGTGCTTCGGAAGTGTACGGAACTCGAAACAATGCAAAATCCGAAAAATTGCATTGTGTACCGGTACAGCAATCAAGCCCGTACCGGTACAGCCACTGACTTGGCTTCGTATTTCTGTTCCGTCCTTGTGTAACCGGTGACAGCTTTTCGTGTACCGGTACACAGTGTAAAATCGTGAAATCTTTCTAATTCGACTCCAATTGATTCTAAAGTCTATAAATAAGCTATTGGGCTTCTCTAACACATTAGGCATTATAAGAATACATGTTTGAGAAACCCTAGAGGCTTGGATTTCATCTAAAACCTATTTCCTACATATTAGCCTCTTTTAGGTCAAATCGGAATATTGTAATTTTATATCTATATGCCGATTTGATCTCCGCTTTGCTTGGAGTTTCTTTCCCTGGTTTTCTACGATACTCCTAAGCAAAGGATCACCATATTCATGATATTCTTCATGGTGGCGTCGTGGATTCGGCGTGTTTGACGGCGATTTGTGGATTCGGATCGTGGGCTCGTGGATTCGAGTGGCGTCGTGGATTCGGCGTGATTGAAGCTTCGTGGATTCGAAGTGGAGACGTTCGTAGATTCGGACGTGAGGGCGTGGACAACCCAGAGGATTGCGCGAGATCCATAGGAGGTCAAGAGAGGTTGAGTCCGTGGAGTCGGTAAATCACCTTGTAATCTTTTCTCTTAGTGGATTGTTTTTTCGCGTGTTGGTCCCGTGGGTTTTTCTCCAAGTTGGAGTTTTCCCACGTAAATCTCGGTGTGCTTTTTATTTTCCGCATTTATTTTTATTGCATCGAGATTTGTGGTTTTTGGCCGTTCACCTATTCACCCCCCTCTAGGTGATAGATACAATCTAGATAGATCCTTGGGCTCCTCAAAACTTTCATACTCAAGGATTATGACTTGACTATCCTTTACCACCCGGGCAACGCTAACGTGGTGGCAGATGCACTAAGTCGGAAATCGACTGAGAACTTAGCGATGCTTGTGGTTACTCAACCGCCGTTGATTGAGCAGATGAAGCGGTTGGAATTGGAGGTGGTGGCTCCTGATACACCTTTGAGACTGATGACTTTGGTGATGCGACCTACACTTTTGGAAAGGGTTAAAGAAAAGCAAGCTTCCGACTCGGAGTTGCAAAAGATTCGAGCTAAGATGGTTGATGGTTGCACTGGTGACTTCATTTTAGACGGTGATGGATTGATGCGTTTCCGCGGACGACTGTGTGTACCGGCGGACTTGGGCATTAAAGAGGATATTCTTCAAGAAGCACACCGAGCGCCGTATGCTATACATCCGGGAGGCACCAAGATGTACAAGGATTTGAAACTACTTTATTGGTGGCCCGGGATGAAAAAGGATGTTGGTGAGTTTGTTGCCAGATGCTTAACTTGCCAACAAGTGAAGGCTGAGCACCGAGTTTCTGCGGGGAAGTTGCAGAGCCTACCGATTCCAGTGTGGAAATGGGAAAAGATCACCATGGACTTCGTGATGGGATTGCCTCGCTCACAGGCTGGGCATGACGCTATTTGGGTGATTGTGGATAGATTGACGAAATCGGCACATTTCATACCTATCCACACTACTTGGACTGGAGAAAGACTCGCACAGGTTTATTTGGACGAGATTGTGCGATTGCATGGGGTACCTACTTCTATAGTATCAGATCGAGACCCCCGTTTTATATCCCACTTTTGGAAGAGCTTACAGGATGCCTTGGGTACGCGCTTGGATTTTAGCACTGCTTTCTACCCCCAGAGTGACGGGCAGTCGGAGCGTACTATACAGATTCTCGAGGACATGCTTCGAGCCTGCGTGATCGACTTCCAGGGAGGATGGTCGCAGCATCTACCGATGGCAGAGTTTGCTTATAACAACAGTTATCAAGCAAGCATCAAGATGGCACCGTTCGAGGCACTCTATGGACGGAAATGTAGGTCGCCGCTTCATTGGAGTGAAGTTGGCGAGAGATTGGCCTTAGGCCCAGATGTGCTCCACGAAGCATAGGACAAGGTTCGTATTGCTCGGGAGCGATTGTTGACGGCCCAGAGTAGGCAGAGGAGTTATGCTGACAGGCGGCGACGAGACTTGGAGTTTCAGATTGGAGATCACGTCTTCTTGAAAGTCTCGCCGACTCGAGGAATTAGACGATTTGGAATCCGGGGCAAGTTGAGCCCCCGATACATCGGACCGTATGAGGTTTTGGAGCGTGTAGGCCTGGTAGCGTATCGACTCGCTTACCGCCAAACCTATCGGGTGTACACAATGTATTTCATGTGTCAGTCCTTCGGAAGTACATCCATGACCCGGCTCATGTATTGGATGCTACACCTATGGAGCTGCGAGAGGATTTGAGCTTTGAGGAGCAACCCTTGAGGATTTTGGCTCGCGAGGTGAAAAGATTGCGGAACCGAGAAATTCCTTACATGAAGGTGCTTTGGAGCAACCACGACGAGCGCGAGGCCACATGGGAGCTGGAGAGCGCACTGAGGGAGTGCTATTCCCATCTTTTTCAG
The DNA here is from genome assembly GCF_001540865.1 of Ananas comosus. Lineage (NCBI taxonomy): Eukaryota > Viridiplantae > Streptophyta > Magnoliopsida > Poales > Bromeliaceae > Ananas > Ananas comosus. The sequence goes on along the minus strand of NW_017890859.1, from coordinate 10,300 downwards.
ATGGAGGCTTGAGGTACTTGTCGTCTCGAGTTTCGCGGACGAAACTCCTTTTGAGGAGGGGTGAATGTAACACACTGGACCTTTGCAAATTGCGAGGTTCGAGTGTTTGGATGTATTTCGAGCTTTTCCACACTTGGTGGAGGGTTGTAGAATGTTTTCCGACCTAAAAAGTTCGAAAACTGGAATTTTGGACAAGTCTTGAGAGTTTTTACTCTCGGGGACCGGTCCCTGGAAGGAGAGACCGGTCCCCCAGTGAGCAGTGTTGAGGCAGCCTGAGGCAACCGGTCCCTGGCAGGCGAGACCGGTCCCCAAGCGCGCCTACGCAGTGAGAGACCGGTTCCCGAACGCTGGTTTTTCGGGTTCGCAGCGAGAGACCGGTCCCTACTGGGGAGAGGCCGGTCCCTCTGGGCGAAAACTGCCCAGTTCGGGCTGATGTAAATTTGACTTTTTGAGGGGCCTCTCCAGATTTTGTTACACTAGATGGGCTTATTAGCCATTTCCCTCTCTTCCCTCCTCATTTCTCACCCTCACCCAACACCTTCTAGAGAGAGAAGAAGAAGAAGGAGGAGAAGGAGGAGAAGAAGAAGAGGAGTTTGCTTGAGGGAGCTTGGAGCTCAACCCGTTTCTCCCCTTTCCACCCTTGCTTGGCTTGGAGCTTACTTGTAGAGCTTGGTGGTGGACCAATCTTCAACCCTAGAAGATTTGGAGCTTGTTTGGAGGCATCTTGGGAGGTTAGTACTTGGATTCTACCCTTTAATCCTTGATTTGGTAGGTTTTACCATATGAAACCCTAGTTTTGGGACTTAGGGTTTATTTTGGGCTTTTTGAACCTAGGGCTTTTGAGGCTTGATTGGTTGGTTTAGAACCTTCCTAGGGCTTGGATTGGAAGGGTTCTAGCTCTCTTTTGGAGCTTTGGAGAAGATTTCTACTCTTGGGGTAAGTTTTGGCCCTTTTTGCTTCTAGGTTAATGTTTGATAGTGTAAGATGGTCGTAATGCCCTCGTATCTCTTCGCTGATCACTTCTAGGGCATTTCGAGACTCGGGGACAACTTTGTTCGGCGAAACGAGGCCCTACGCGACGGTTCGGTGGGTTTGACCTAGCCACACAATGAGAAATTCTCATTTGTGCTTAATTAAGTATTGTTAAATAGAATAGCATGCATATTCTTATTGTATGTATTTATTGTGAATTTTAGAATGCTTAAAAGGCCTATGTTGTATATGATGAAATTTTGGACCTCTATGGAGTAGAGTGTAACTTGGTAGGCCTATGGTTGCATTTAGCGTTCAATTTGAGACTTGGTTTCATGCTTCTATAGTGTAAATGAGCTTTGATTCATGCATTTAAACTTAAGTTTATTTGAGACATGAAAGATGACAAATTGCCATATAGAGGTATTGAACTAGAATGTATGTGAACTAGAGAGCTAATGTCATCAAGCGGCATTGAGCTCGGGACATGTGTGAACATAGTGGATAGGGCCATTGAGGAATGTGAAACATGCTTAATTATTAAATGTCTAAGTGTCATAAAGGGGCACTAGACTTAGAGAAGGTTGGGACTTCACTTGTGACTTAGAACTAGATCTTCGAGATGCTAGTGGCTATACCATGTTAGAGACATGAGGGTTGGATACTTGAGCCATCGACTACGCTTGTTTGCCATTTGTGCTCATTCGCACATGCTTGTGAGGGTCGCTCCCTACAAGCCGGCACTCCGGAGTTAGCCCACGCGACTTATGTTCGCTCGTGCGGTATTAAGAAGCCTACGGGGTCGAGTGGGACAGACACATTCCAAGAGTAGGGATGTTGGGCTACCACAGGCACTTAGGCGGCACAAGCTGGACTACCTTGGATAGGTCCCTAATTGGAAATGAAAATCGACACGGTTTGAGAATGAACAATCACTACTGGACAGGTTTAGTAGTAGGATTACATTTACATGCTTATAGCCTAGGGTTGAGACAGGTGGTATACTTGACAATTACCTATTTCATTATAGTATACTTGGTTGCCATGATAGAGCTTATACATCATGTATGAATAAAGGGTTGTAACAGTAAACTATTGCCATTGGTTACTTTTCCTTATGATAGAATAGATGTACAACATTTTGACATCGTGCTTATGAGGGATATAGTAGTATAGCATTTTACTTATGCTCTCTCTTTCAGCAGTTTATTACATGCTCCTTTTTATTGCTTATTGCTATTACGTTACTTACCCTTGTTTTTGGGGCCTAGTGGAGCAGGAGCTGAGGTCATTCAAACCCATTTCTAGGGTTTTACTACATTAGGGTTCAAAGCTTACCTTGTAAGCTTCCTTTTCTTGCACTAGAGAAGAAGGAGATGAAGCCTCTTCGCTCCAAAAGCTTCTTCTTCACCTTCTTTTTCTTCTTTTCCTTTCTTTTCCTTTGCCTTCTTCTTCTCCTTCTTTGTCTTCTAGAGAGAGAAAGAGAGGAGAGAGTGTGAGAGGGTGAGAATGAGAGAAATGTCTCATTTACCCCAATACTATACTCAATGGGTTGCCAAAATGCAGCTAAACCCCTCAACTTTTACTCTTTCACACAGCCTGGACTGGGCTGTTCGCAGCAGGCGGGGACCGATCTCTCCTTCAGGGACCGGTTCCCGAAGGTCGTCCCAGCGCAGCCAAAGCTGCTGCGCGCAGTGCAACCGGTCTCTCCTTAGGGGACCGGTCTCTCGGGGACCGGTCTCTCGGACAGGGACCGGTTCCCGAGAGCTACTTTCTCAGGACTTAGCCGATTTTTCGGCTGTTTCATTTCATACGCGTTTGGGAACCGGTCTCTCCCACAAGGGACCGGTCCCCGAGAGCTGAAAATCTGCAGTTTTGTAGAATTTGATTCTTTAGCTCTCGAAAACCTTCCACAACACACTTTTGATCGTTTTAACACCTCCGGACTTTCCGAAGTGTACCGTCCTCGCACTTTGGTCAATTTGACTAAACTTCGATATTTATTTTTCGAATTTTTGGTATATTACACATTGTGACTAAAACTAGATCTTCGGGATGCTAGTGACTATACCATGTTAGAGACATGAGGATTGGATACTTGAGACTTGGACTATGCTTGCTTGCCATTTGTGCTCATACGCACATGCTTGTGAGGGTCGCTCCCTACAAGCCGGCACTCCGGAGTTAGCCTACGCGACTATGTTCGCTCGTGCGATATTGAGAAACCTACGGGGTCGAGAGGGATAGACTCATTCCTAGAGTGGGAATGCTGGGGTTACCACCGACACTTAGGCGGCACAAGCTGGACTACAAACGTGCAAGGCCAAGAACATATATAAACCATGACATTGAACCGGGAATGGGTGATCACTACTAGATAGGTTTAGTAGTTGGATTACTTTGACATGCTCATAATATAGTATTGGGACATATAGTATACTTACTTGCTTGCTTCATTTATTGCATAGTAGCATACTCGGTTGCTCGATAGAGCTTATTTCCTTATGTATTGACATATTAGATAGCGATGGTTTCCTCGCTTATTGTGTTGAGACATAGTAGTCATGCCTTGGACATTCTTGCCTATGATAGAATAGATGTACATCATGCTTATTGAGACTTTGTAGATTAGCATTTCCATTATGCTTTTCGTATTGCAGTTATCTTTATTATTATTGCTTACGGTACTTACCCTTTCCTTTTGGGGCCTAGTGGTGTATAGAGCTGAGGTCAGTAATTGCCCACTGGGAACTATAAATTATCGTTCTCACGCCCTCGTTTTCTTGATGTTTTTCAGAGCCTTCCACGTCGTGAGAGGCTAGGGACCGCGGGAAGGGAGTTGCTTCGAGCTAACTTCCTTCGAGGACGATTCGACAGGTGGTCTACCTCTCATTGTTTTATTTTGTGAGAGGTTGAGTGTTGTACCCGTATATGTATAGTGACCACCCTCCTTTTGGACTTATGTATTTCTTTTGAGGAGTTAATATTGTATCACCTTGTACCTTACTTTTATAGATTAGTATGTTTCCTTTATTCTTGTTTTAGAAGATCGAACTTTACTTGCTCTGATATCATTAATTGCTATTCATTCCTAGTTGTTGTATTTCTTGCTTTTACTTCCGCTTTTATTGTAGACGCCTTATATGTGTAGACATATGGCGGGTCTGGGCGCGCTACCGGGAGGGCCTCCGTCGGTCCCGGAACGTGACAGATTAATTTGGTATCAGAGCCTAGGGTTGAGTTTTAGTGGACCTAGCAAACCTTAGGCCAGTTGGACTATAGGAATTAGGCTCGTAAGAGACGAGGTCTAATTGATTTGCGAGCGAAAGAATTTCGATTGGGTTTTATGACAACTCTAAAAAGTTAGAGTTTGATCGGAGTGTATGGCTTCTAACTTCGCGGAGGGTTACGTTGGCGGCCGACAACGTAACATCGGGAGTTAATAGTAAAGGGCACTTCCTTACTTTAGCATGAATTGGGTTTTATCTAATTTGAGCGGGGATGCGATAGCAAGGGTTACTAACTTGTGCTTTTATGTTTTGTAGTGACGATGCCGATTACATGCTCCCAGTATGTCGGGGCGTATGATGCGGCACACCCTGAGGAGGTCGAGACCTCCGCTACTTCCGGATCTAGTGAGGTCCGTGACTTCAGGACCGAGCTTGCGGTCCTCACTGATTTGTTGGCGCAGCAGACTGCAGCGGCGCAGCGACAGGCTGAGGTGGCTCAGCGGCAGGAGGCGCGGATGAAGCATCTCGAGGACCTCCTACTTCAGCAGGCGACAGCTTCGAGGGAGACTCAGGTTCCCACACCGCCAGCACCCGTGGTGGACGTCGCACCGAGGGCGCAGTCCCCCGCTCCCAGCTCTTCACGTGCAGCACCGGCGACCACACCTCGGGAGGAGGTGGCTGCGGCACTCCCAGTTCAGAGACCGGCCACGGGGACAGTTTTCCCCGTAAGGGCTGAGGGAGCCGAGCGGGATTGGCTCATGGATCGCCTCAGTGAGTTCAGGAGGTGCAACCCAAGGACATTTGATGGCGAGAACGTCGACCACTGGATTGTTGAGAAGTGGTTGATGCACATGGAGAAGCTTTTTCGAGACACCTTTGTGGAGGAGCGGGACAGAGTTTGGCTCGCCACACACTTTCTCGACGACGAGGCTTACCGTTGGTGGTTGGATATCCAGGACAACCCCAACACCGACTTGGCAGCAATTACTTGGACGCGATTCAAGGAGCTTCTTCTGGCGCACTACTTCCCCACCAGCGTCAAGAGGAAGATGGAGCAGGATTTGCGCAGCTTCCGCCAAGACGAGCGGACAGTGGCCAAGTACGAGAGGGAGTTCTCCCGGCTATTTCACTGTGTACCGTTTGTTGTGAGGGATGATGAGGACAAGGCCCGCATTTTTTAGCGCGGATTGCAGCCTTCTATCTTTCGGTTGGTACAGTCCTCCAACCTCCAGACCTACCGGGAGGTTGTGGATCGAGCATTGATAGTGGAGGCAGGAGCGGCGGATTTGCAGGAGCGACGCGAGGCCCTAGACAAGGGCAAGGGCAAGAGGCCAGCGGCTGAGGGTGCTAGTCAGACGCACTCATGGAGGCCGCCGAGGCATCCCAGGAGCAGGAGCCAGTACGGGGCCAGTCTACTCGGCGATGAGGACCCGATCGTCGCAAGGCTCCCCGCTGCGTGATCTGTGGTGGTCCCCACTACCCGCGACAGTGTTCACGCAGCCGGGGCAGGTGTTTCTTGTGTGGCCAGGAGGGCCACTTCCAGTCGGACTGCCCGAGAGGTTCAGCGCCAGCGCCATCTTCGGCATCTGCACCAGCATCGCCAGGTCCCAGTCAGGGGACATCTTGTGACGCATTGGACCTTGCAAATTGTGGGGTTCGAGTGATTAATTGTGTTCCGAGCTTTTCCAGACTTTCTGGTGGGTCGTTGACAGTGTTCCGACCTATGGTTCGAGTCCCGAGAATTGTGGTTTAAAGCGGTGTACCAAAATTCAAAAAGTTGAATTTTTGGTCAGCTCTCGGGTAGCCTTCAGCAGGCTGTGTACCGGTACGGGCTTGGTGGCTGTACCGATACGGGGTTGATGGCTGTACCGGTACGGGACCGCGTACCGGTACACAGACGATTTTAAGGCAAACCCGAGGCTCGGGTTTGGCCATTTCGTGGGTTGTGTACCGGTACATAAACCCGTGTACCGGTACGCAGTACAGATTTTGGCTGTTTTGTTGGAGGGTGTTTTTGCAATTATTGCAACGCCTATATAAGTCACCCCGGCCCTCATGGCTGCTCTTTTGAGCCCTAGAACTGAGGAGATAAGGTGAGAACTTCTCCCCTTTGATTTCTTCTCTTTTTTTATGGATTTTGGTTGGTTTTGATCTCTCCTCTCTTCTCCACCTTGCTTTTTGTTGGGATTCCACCATTGTTGAAGGCTTGGAGCTGGGAGAGGAGCTTGTTTGAGAGGAGATCTTCAACTCCACTTGGCTTGGAGCTTGGTTTGGGACGTCTTGTGAGGTGAGTACTCATGATCTCTCCTTTAGAGCATGTTTTGGTAGTTTTCCTCTTTGGAAACCCTAGATTTTGAATTCTAGGGCTAGATTTGGGGATTTTCGATTTGAGGGCTTTGGAACCAAATTGATGGGTTTAGAACCTTTGTTTAGGTTAGATTGGAAGGACTCTAACTCCCATTTGGAGATCGAGAGAGCTTCCTTCGCAACCGGTGAGTTTTCCCTAACCCTAGCTTGAGTTGGTTAATGATTGAACTTAGCGTCATTCGTTTCGACTAGATGACACTTGTTTTCATACCTTTAGGATACTAGGAGTGTGGTGGACGCCTTCGTCGTGGCAAACGAAAGCTTTCGTTGACGACGGTGGGTTTGGCTTCGTGGAAATTGGGCGAAATGGCCCCTATGCTCTTTCTAGTTGTTGTAAAATATTTTTAAATTCATTTCTATGCTAAATGGAATTTATATGAATTTTAGAGCACTTAAAATGCATGCCTTGTATATTTTGAAAATTTCACTATATAGTAGAGCTATATGAGTAGAATGCATGCATATGGGAAAGTGTTTATTTGCAAGTGAAAAATACATCAGATTCATTATGAGGATTATGACTTGGAATATGTATTTGGAATATAGTTGCCTATGCTGCTGGGCCATAGGAGAACAAGAGTTGTCATCAAGGGGCACTTTTGAAACTATGTAAAACTATGAAATTGCCCAAATAGAGACATATTTGATAGGGCACTACCTTATCCGCACTACATTTCCATGTTAGAGACATGAGACATTAGGGATAGAGCCACTTGGCGTACTTGAACATTCCTATATTATTAGACATTGAGATTGGTTACTTCCGACAGATGTTGACTACTGTGCCATTGCTGCTCATTCGCACTATGCCTGTGGGTCCGCTCCCTTACAAGCGGCACTCCGGAGATAGCCATCGATCGCGATTCCATATTCGCCAGTGCGGGACTTGGGCGCCGAAGTGGATTGCCGTGGGAAGCGCTCATTCATAGGGTGGGATGATGTAACTACACTGGGGCCATTAGGGCTCGGCACCGGCCAGACAGCCTACGGGGGTCTCAGGGCCATAGACCAGCCTTTGGTGGGGTCTCTTCAAGTTGTGACTTTGGAGTATTCCCTATGACATGGTGGACAGATGGATGACTTCCCGCCTAGTGTACTCTTGGACATTGACTAGTAATAGTAAACAACGGAACCGTTTACTATTTCGCATGTGAACATTATGATAGTTGGAGACTTTTACTTCATCGCATAGTTGCTGCATATTATGCTATTTTATGCTAAGTAGAGATCATGTTGTAGGTAGTTACATTTTTACTTACTTTCGTTTCTTTAACTTATAGAGCAGCTGACATCTTTCTATGTAGTTTGGGCCTTTGGTGCCGATTCACTGAAGAGTGAATTGGCCCTGGGAACTATTCTTGAATATTCTCATCGCCTCCTGTTTTATGTTTACTTTTCAGAGCTTCCGGCACGGCGAGGCACGGATGCTGGCAAGGGGATCGCTTTGTAGCTACCCGAGGAGCGTTACGCTTTGCTCTAGGTGGTACTCTTTTTTTTGTAGTTGAGAGAGGAGTGTAGAGATTGTGTATCCAATGTATAGAACCACCTATGTATCACCATAGCTTGTATCTGGGATTATTTTTGTATCAATTTTATGTTTTATTTAGTGGATTTCTGTACAGTTTTATCCTTATCCCTTGTAGCATTTGTTAGACATTTATTATGCTCTGATACTCCAGAGTCTTTATTATTGCTTTTATTATTGTGTTTTTAGACGCGCTTATTAGTTTTAGAGTTTGGCGGGTCTGGGCTACGTGCGTGCGGGCTTCCGCGGGTCCCGGGCGTGACACATGTTTCTGCCGACACATTTCAGGCAGGACGGCTGTAGCGCCATTTGACCTTTGCAAGTGCGAGGTTCGCAGTGTCATTGGATGTATTCGAGTTTACCCCAGCTCTGGTGGAGGGTCTGCTAGACATATTCTCCGACCTAAAAAAGTTCGAAAGACTTGGAATGTCTGGAAAGTCTGAGAGTTTCTTGGACTCTCGGGACGGTCCCTGGAAGGGACGGAACCCGGGTCCCCAGTGAGCAGTGTTGCGGCAGCCCTGAGGCTTTCACTGTCGGCGCGAGACCCGGTCCCCGAGCGCGCCTCGGCCGTGAGAGACCGGTCCCGCGCGGGGAGCCGGTCCGACGTTGTTTTTACGGGCTGTTCGGCAGCGGATTGAGATCCAGGTCCCTGCTGGGAGCGAGACCGAGTCCTTGGCCGAGAAAACTGCCCAAGTTCGGGCTGATGCAATTTTGCGATTTTGAGGACCTAGCTGGGATTTCTGTTACAATAGAGGTCTATATAACCATCCCTCTCTCTTTTCTCATTTCCCATCCTCAACACCTCTCCCCACCCCTTGTTAGAGAAGAGGAGAAAGAAGAAGAAGAAGGAGCGAGAGAGAAAGAGAGAGAAGGTTTGGTGGATTGGAGCATTTCTTCCCTCTCTTCCTACTTCCACCTGTTGAGTGCTTTGAAGGCTTGCACTTGGAGCTTGCCAAGAGAGATCTGTCACCCTTGAGCTTGATTCGAAGCTTCTTAGAGGTTGTAGCCCTTCCTCACCATCTAAGACTTTGGCATTTGAGGCGTTCTTTGTGTTGGAACCTAGAATGGAGGTTTAGCGGCTTGATTTTTGGGCTTTTGATCTAAGGCTTTTCAGCTGACTTGATTGGTTCTAAGAACCTTCTTGGGTTGGATTGAAGGGGTCGCTAGTCTCTTTGGAGCTTTGAAGCAGATTTTCTCTTGAGGGATGCGTTTTAGCCCTTTTGTCTTGGTTGGTAGAATAATTGACGTATTATAAGATGATCGTAATAGCCCGTGTATCTATTGTCGCCTCAATATTAGGTTTGACGACTCGCGGAACTTCTGTTCGGCGAAACAGGCACTATGCAAGACGGCTTCGGGGTTTGACCTAGCCACACTAAGGTAACAATTCATATTGTGGAATACGTATCATTAATTGAAAGCATGGCATCTTCAATACTAAATGTATTCTATTATGGACTTTTCTACGAATGCTACAAATGGCATATGATTACACGATGACTGAAATTTGGACCTCTATGTAGCTAGAGGTAGTTGCCTTGCGGGATCTATGGTGGGGGCGGGGGGGGGGATCGATCTTAGCACAATTCTTTTATGAACTTGTCTCTATTCATATAGCTGATAAATGGTTCCCGGAACTTCATGCATATTAAACCTTAAGTTACTCGCATCACATCGACAGATGACAAAATTGCCATTCTAGAAGCGTGTTTTGTGACATAGAGAGCATATGTCACTCCAAGCGGAACGATTGACTCCAGGGACATGACTGTGAACCTTACGTGGATAGCGGCCATGACGGAATCTAGAAACTGCTTAAACACTTAAATGTCATACCAGTGTCATAACAAGAGGCGCAATAATAGACTCTAGAGAACTGTTGGAACTTCATTTGTGACTTAAAGAACTGATCCTGCGAGATGCTAAGCTGACCTATACATGTTTCAGAGACATCGACGCGCTTGGCACTACCTTGAGATTGGACTATGCCTCTGCCTTCGCATTTCGCTGCTCACTTCGCACCACATGCTTGTGACGAGGTCGTTCCTACAACCGCCAGCACTCCGGAAGTTAGCCCATTGCAACCCTCATCGTCTCGCGTGTGCGATACTTGCAACAGACAGCCTCGCGGATCGGCTGCGACCACGACAAACTTCCAAGAGTAGGCGATGTCCTGGGTCCCACAGGCACCTTAGCGGCAGAAGCG